>NW_018164718.1:2147616-2165069 GCF_001263595.1 Phalaenopsis equestris | reverse complement strand
ATAGCTCTTGTTCGGCTCGTTCGGTAAGTTAACGAGCCGAACACGAACAACGAGAACAAATATTTGTTTGTTCGTGTTCGGCTCGTTTTGGCTCAAAATACCACTAATCAATCAATTATATATATATCTTTGATGAGTAGCATTTTTTAAAAAAATTAATTGACTATAAGGCTACAAAGATTTATAATCAATTAAAAATATTAATGAAGAAAATAAAATAAAAAATTATTAAATTAGATTCAAATGATGTTTTAAATTTCGCCCAAATCTTTAACATCTTATGACTACGTGAAAAGGGTTGTCAAAATGATTTTTTGTTTGTGAACGGCTTATGTTTCGGCTCTCTAAGCAAACGAGCCGAACACGAACACACTTTCTGAGCTCGAAATATAAACGAGCCGAACACGAGCTGAGTGTTCGACTCTTTTACACCCCTATCCACCAGCTAGTTGGGTAAGTGCAGATGTAGTAGTTCGACCTGAGTCGATAGTTACAGCCAGAGAATGAAACCTTCAGAGATTGTTTTCAGCAGTCAGTAGAAAAAAACCATCTCCAAATATCTTTTTGATATGAAATAAGCAGAAAGAAAGCCTTCCTTCCCAAAGCAGAAGTTTCAGATAATTAGAATAGTATCAGAATAATCAAAATTATATAAGCCCAACAGCTGAAGTGAGAAACAATTTCAATCAAATTAGAAAGATTATCATCAGTTCGAGAGACTAAGAGAATCGATCAGCTCAGGAACCAACTTGCAACAATCATGATAATCCTGTCCAAGAAAAAAGAAATAAGATTTCTAAAACGGTTGAAGTATCATGAATCTTTGAATAACATTATTGCTTGGATCAAGAGTAGTAATTGAAAAACCTTCCAGTTAATAAAAAGAATAATATATGAACATAAGTCAATGATCTGCCAGCAATCAATAACTGATCCAAAATAAAGCCCTCAATCTAATCTCCATCCAACATATAGAATCCCTCAACCAATCAACAAAAACTTCAGCCAGGAACAACATCTAAAACCATTAGATCTTAAAAAACAACAGAATAGAGCTAGGAATGGTTTTCTTAAACTTCTGTCTCCTACTTTCTTTGATAATCAGCGAATGAATATTTTGTATTAAAACATCAAATGGTGTATAGGACTTATAAAATCCTATTGTTCCTTTCAAGCCAATTGTGAAATTAAGTGGCTTGGATTGCAATCAAATAGAATCTCTTGTAAATTTTACAAGAAATGGAATCAACCTAAGAAAAGAATTGAGAGATTTTAATGCCATAAAAAAAGACCACGTCGCCTGTCACCAGTCGCCAGTCGCCCGTAATGTAATTTTTGAGAAGAAACCTTGAAAAAGTACATTCAAAGAAGTGGTGCTTGTGAGATTCCAATACATTAATATAGAGAACATATTTAGCATCAACCATACGTCGCCCGTCGCCCGGAATATAATTTTTGAGAAGAAACTTGGAAAAAGTACATTCAAAGAAGTGGTGATTGTGAGATTCCAAAACATTAATATAGAGAACATATTTAGCATCAACCATAATTTCTCTAAAATTAAGCACATCATAAATGTTTAAGCCTTTATGAATACTTTTTCACGTTTGTAAAACAAGTTTGACTAAAAAACAATTAAACCAGACAAGCTATACCAATCAAAAACATAATGACTAGAAAGTAAGACATCATAAGAAGCATTATGAGAATAGGTACTATATGTCCTCCAACAACAAATTACTAACAAGCACATTTAGTAGTAAGAAAAAAGAAAAGATTATTGTTTTTTGTAACTTGAAAAGACAAGCAATTCCTTATTCTAACAACCACATTCATAATATCTTTCCAAAATAAGGAAATTCCAAATCTAGCTTTGTACCAAATTGAGCTAGTGAATATCACACCAACTAGCTAACGAGAACATGAATTATAATGCCTCCAAATTTTTTTATATTTACATAAATTATTAATATTATATAAGGAAGGAATATGAATCGCACATTTAGATTTAGGCAATATATATGTATTCTAGGAAATAGTATGATGTTTCTTCTCTAAACTATTATATTGAATAAAATGATTAATATCAGAAGAATTATACTTCCTAAGAGCTTTAGAAAGAGTATTTGAATGACACCAATAATATAGATAACTCCAAATAGTACCTTTAACTAATTAACATTTGCATACAATAAAAAGAACTTTCTTTTTCCGACCGCCAAGCCAAGAATAAAGTTTATTAACAAGATTATGACAATCAATAACTAGAAGGTTAGAAGGATTTATAGTAACTCCAAAATATTCCCAATGCAATGGTATTAAGACAAAACCAATTTCTTCACAAATATCATTTTGCAAAGAAAAATTCATTTGAAAAAGCATATAATAGATTTTGAATAACTATCCTCACCTTGATTGACAAAATTTGGGATGCTTTTTAGATTAATAATAGAGTCGATATCAATTTTACCAATGTGTGAAGATCATTTATATTGTTGACCTCATTTTTGGTCAACTTATTCCCTTGGCTAGTATATCCAACACATGTTAACATTAGACGTTTTCTTTAGTGTCCCTAGATGACGAATCAAACTCGAATAAGCTCTAACTCGAACCCCACTTGAAATAAAATTTGAGCAAACCTTAATTTATTCTAAAACTAAAATCTAACTAAATATAAATTTAAAATTTACCATACTAAAATGATACTAAATATAATTAAATGTATTCAACCATAAAATTGAACTAAAAATAAAACATCATTTTGAAATCTGCGTGATTTTTATTTTCTCATATAAACACCATACAATTTTTTTTGAAGATGACTACACATAATTTTTATGTGAAAATTTTAACTTTGATTTTTTATGCATGATCAGTGTTTCTACACTCCAAGATTATCACATTCTCCATAAAACAATGTAGTGCTCATAATTTTATTTTATAAGTTGTGTGATATACATTATCACATATGAGAATTATAGAAATCAATTTGACAATAACCAGACATCTTTTTTATGAAAAACTTTATGTTTAGGGTTTTCATCCATAAAAAAATGATTCCACATAATTTTTTTTTTATGAAAGTATTATTTTTAAAATAGATTATGCGAGTGCGTTCGGATCATGAAAACCTTTCAAATAAGCCCCGTGTGCCAAAATTGGACTTCAATTAGGGGTTCATAAGACTGTGAGATAATATGTATAATAAATTTGATAATAAAAAAGTAATCATGAAAATTTACTCAAGGATGAACTCAAATCAAAACTAAACTTCAACCAAAGTAAATCTGAGCTAAAACTCTAAGTCAAATCATTAAAACTCCTTATAAACTTTCATGCGAAATCTCCAAAAATTTCTCCTACTGTGGGGCCCATACTATGACTCCCAATCCATTTTTAATTTCTTTCCCTTCCATTATTTCAAAACTTTTGGATTGATTTCCTCTCTTTCAGGCATAATTCCTCCCTCCAAAATTCTCCCCTTTTATCTCCCTTTAGTCGGTCGAAAACCATAATTCCCTCCTTCCCTCTCTCTTGGTCGAGCCACACTCCCTCTCCTCCTTCTTCTTTCTCTCCAAGTGGTTGAAACCCTAAGGAAGCCTCCTCCTTTCATCTAAGCAAACAAAAACAAAGGATTCCACTTCATTTCTTCATCCATACAGGGAAGGTGAGATCTCTTTACTCTTTTTTTTTCTCTTGTTTTATGTTTTTTTTTGTTCTTCTTCTTTCATTTTTATTTTTTTTTCTTATACCTCTTCCATAATGAAGATTCTTTCATCTCCTCTCTCTTTCATGAAATTCACTTATCACCACCATTTATTCTCCTCACTTCTCCACTTGTGAAACCCCAACACCCACATCTCTCCCTTTCACCCTTATTTCTTCATGGCCAAACCCCTGCACCCATCTCTTCCTTTCTCCTCACTTCTCCTCAACTAAAAGCCCTATCTGATTTCCTTCACACACCCTCACTTCTCCTTAGCCAAATGTTTGTATTTTTTCTTTCCAAATGAACTAAGATTGTGTTTTTAGCCATAATTACTATCCATATTTAATTTCCCTCCCTTCCATTATTTCAAAATATTTTGAGTGATTTTTGGTGGGTGTTTTTGCTTTGGGACCACCATAAATCTCGAAAGATTCTTATCTAAATAATCAAATGTGACATTAGAAGAATAATGCACTATCTCGAAATATACAGACATTATCTTAGAATGGATTCAATCATTCAGGTAAGAGATATCTTTGAGGTCTACGAAATCAAGGTTCTTCCCTTACCCTACACATGTATGATAAGCTTTATTTTAATTCTGGGGTCTTACTCCATACAAGGACATGTCCTCGTAGTTAATTGCATCTTTAGAGCTGTATGCCCTAAAGAAAACCTCTCAATTGATATGATAAGTCAAATTGTCAAAGAATAAATTTTCATAATTAGATCGGGGGTCCAAATTGAAAGAATTAAGTTCAAAAGGAAGAGACTTACAATCTAAGACATAAGAGAGATTTGAAAAGATTTGATGAATTTAAGCTGATTAAGTGAAATCAAAAGATAGATTAGGGATAGTGGATTTGTCTGATAGAAGCTATTAGAACCCTAAGCTAAAAATATAGTCAGGTAGAAAAAGATTTCTAGATAGAAAACGAAATCTTACTCTCTATAAGGGATTCTATGGGTGGACTAACCTATATTTTGAGAATTACGTCCCTAGTCAAGATGCTCGTGATTTTTTCGTCATTCCAGGTACATTGATATCCATCTACTATGATAAGCATCATAACCAGGAATCCCCCTTAATGTCAGAGCATGAAAGATTCATAGGTATGAAATACATTCATCAGTAACCATGGGTTACTTCATTCTAAGGTATCCCCTCTAGTCTCAAAGGGTATGTTTATTATTTTTCATGTCCTAGTCTTTAGCACTAACTATGTATTTGATCTAACCCAGGCTTTTATACTCAATCTAGCTTTGGGTAAGTGTTTGGCCTTCGGTTCTGTGTCTAAGTTAGCCAACTTAAAGTTCATGTTGGGTTTTCCTAGGTTTACTTCTCATTCTTTATCTTGGTGTGTTTTAAATATTTATTTAAAGTTCAATATTCTAATTCATGTTATGTTTGGCTCCTATGTTTAACATTTAAGTTGATAAATCAAGGTCTTCTATGTTTTGAGTTTTATATTATTTGAATTTTAAAACTTAATGTTTGAAGAGAAAAATGAGAAGTTATCATCCTTCTTTTTGTGTTTTATGTTTTTTTTATAATTTTTGTTTTGTTTTTGAAAAGGAGATAACACGTAAAAGAAAAAAAAAACTTAAAACTGGATATGAAATAAAATATGAGACGACATGTGAGATATAACATATAAAGTACACTTAGCCTTGGATTTGACTTGGGCTAGGGTTGAGCTGGGGTACACTGGGTAATCAACTTAAGTTGGCTTAGTCGAGTCAAGGTGTCTTATGAGATAGCTAGTTTTGGTCTAGGCTGGCTCTAGGCTAGCTCGGGTTAAGCTGTGTTAGATTTGAGTTGTCCCGGATTGACATGGGTTGACATGAGTTGGTTTGAGTTTGACCCGGGTTAAGCTGGATTGACCCAAGTTAGCTTAGGTTTCATTTGAGTTTGACCTATGATAAGTTGGATTGACCTGAATTGGCTTAGGTTTGGTTTGAGGTTGATCGTTGGGTTGACCCGGCTTAAGTTGGGTTGACCTGGGTAGACTTAGGTTTCAGGTCAAGTTTGGATTAGTTCAGATTTTGATTAGTTTTAAGGTTTGGGTCATGTCTGAGTTGGGTCAGATTTGGGCTAGGCTTCGGGTTTGGGTCAGACCTCGCTTAGGTTTAGGTTTTAGATTAGGTCTGGATTGGGTCAGACTTGAGTTAGCTTTAGGGATTAGGTCAGGTCTGGGTTGGGTCAGACTTTAGTTAGGTTTAGGGTTTGGGTTAGTCTTGGGTTAAGTTAGGTCTAATGATTGGGTTATTGAGCTAGACTTGAGTTGAGTTTGGTATAGTGTTTTGGTTATGGTTTGTTTAAGTGAGTTTGGGTTAGGCTGGGTTCAGGTTGAGCTGAGTCAAACCCAAACCCAAGTTCAATCCAAGGATATTGTGTCGATTAAACTAGCCTAAAGCTAACTTGGAACTCAATGCAAGTAAATGCTTACATTAAAGAGGTCTGGGTAGGAAACTTACTGGGAGAAGAGGGCAAGAGAGCTTTGACTAAACTTTATCTATATTACATTTTTTTTAATTTTATCTTTGCCAAGTGAGAGTTCAGATAATTAATATAAATGAATCCATATGAGTCCACCCTTTATAGAACTTCGACTAAACTTTTTCAAGTTCTAAACTAAGAGGTTGTATGGGATCACTCTCATTTTTTGTTTTCTGCATTGCGTTTTTGTTTATATTATTTGTATGCTGCTTTAAAATAAAATGCATTTGACATAATTAATTATGGCATGGTTATTTTTAAAAATGCTAAGAAAATTTAGAAGTTATTTTGAGTATTTAAAAATATATATTTATTTATATTTAAAAATAAACATAAAATATGTAAAATTTTATTATGCAAATACGTTTAAGAATAAAGCCAAAAATAATATAAAAAAAAAATCTCAGAAGGACCTGAAATATAATTTGAGAGTAACCCTGAAAAAAAACTGTTGCACTTATTTATTTATTTTTTTCAAGTTTTGAGATAAAAATCATAAATTTATTCCATGACAATTTTCCTTACTTAAAAAAGGTTATTGGAAAGTGCTAATCTTCTAACTAAATATTAATGGATTGAACCATTTATTTGGGTCATGGAAGTAGCATGCTATCTGCTGATATTGGTTACCATACTTGTTTACCTTGGTTGGGATACCATCAGATCAGCGGCACTAATAAGGAGAACATGAAGAAATCATGTACTATCAGGCCCACTAGCTTGTCTTTGGCAATAGACAGCCATCACATGGCAGCTCATGCATCCACCCATATTAATAATTTCTCATGGTTGCATCAGCTTTGGTCGCTAGTGGTCGCTCATTGGTAGAATGATCACATTAACGGGTCATTTGAGTAGTATCTCAAGTTCTAAGGGTATAAATGAGTGATTATATTGACCTAAAACAACGGTTTAAACCACAATTTAATTTTAAATGATGGTTCTTAAACTGATATATACTTAATATAAAATATAATTTTTAAAATATTTTTAATATTTTAAAAATAATCTTAAATTTAATATATTTTGAGTATATTTTACATTAATATATTTTAAACAAGTTGGCTCACGAGCTAATGAGTCGAGTTGGGGTTAGCTTGAGCTTGATTTGTTAGCTCATCAAGCTTAATTCACGAGCCACTTATTCTGCCGGGCTCGGGTGCCTTGACGGACTTACACCCCAAGATTCTTCTACCTCAATTTGTACTTAGATTTTTTATTGAATTTGGGGGGGTTAAATAAGCGATCTATGATCCTTGCCTCATATAAAATAACGTTTGCGAGCATTTATGAGAATGAGAGAGAACGAGTGAAGGCTTGAAGCAGGAAGGTGCTGGCTGCGAGGAGGATTTATTTTACTTTTATAGCGATTTTAATGGATATGGAAGGTATTAATTACTGACATCTCATTGTCATAATTTGTTGGAAATGAAAAAAATATTACCAATTCTAGATTCAAATTTATATTTGACTCCAATCAGAATGTTTCACGTGATAAGTGGATCCCATTAATCTGAAAAAACTATCTAATTATATCTAATTAGTGCGTTACAGTGGAACTCACTTACCATGTGAACCAAAGCTTGTCCCATTCGATTGTTTCAAATTTCCACCCATTCTCTCGTCCCGTAGGGATCGATAAATATAAAACAAAGCCTATACAAAGATCTGTTTAGTGAATCTTACTATAAT
Organism: Phalaenopsis equestris; assembly: GCF_001263595.1. NCBI lineage: Eukaryota > Viridiplantae > Streptophyta > Magnoliopsida > Asparagales > Orchidaceae > Phalaenopsis > Phalaenopsis equestris. The sequence goes on along the minus strand of NW_018164718.1, from coordinate 2,157,165 downwards.
TTTTTTAAATATAATAAATTTAATAAATAAAATTGTTAAAACTCAGAATAATGTGGTGGAATACTTCATATTGTTTCGTTGATATGAACGGGAGAATAAATAACCCTTACAAGAATTCTGTAATAGGAAAAATAATAAAAATGAAACGATATGAAAGGAAAGATATATCACCTGATATCTCCAATAATTAATTCATATTAATTATTAGGAGATATAGGAAATAACATAAAATAGGGAAACAAATGATTCTTAATCCAAGGAAATAAATATAAATTAGGAAAGAAAATATCTACTTATATTAAGGAAATAATTTATTCCTCATAACTTCTTATAAGAATAAATTATTTCCTATTATAATTTTTAACAAAAATTAATAAGATTACTACAATATGTCTACTAAATAATTTTATAATAAATTTTAGTCATAAATTCACCCTAATCTAAGCGGATAAATAAATAAATATTTTTTTTCTTAAAAAAAAAAGGTTTTGTTGGTTCACAACATAATTTTGGATTATCATACTATTGATCATGTTATCTTATTTATCTATTTACCTTAGCTTATATCTTTTGCTAAAGGCAAAAAAACCTTCGTGATTGATCTTATTATATTTGAATTGACAAGATCAACTAATAATTAAAGGAGGTGCTATGGCTATGGTAGCACTACTTGCAAAAGGCACCCTTATCCATAACAGACACGATTCTGAATATGGAATTCCATATTCTGAAATTCTTTTAGAAAAAAAAAAATAAACAAATGGATACGAACCAATTTCCCTTAATAAAAATATGGAACTTAATTAAAGGATATTCATTTATATATGGGCGAAACCAGCTTCTTTTTTGAGAGGGTGAAAACTGTCCCTCTAGACCCACTGTGGGCGGAGCTAGGACAATGAAGGACATAGTGACATTTTCGGAGGGGCAAAACTTCCCTACCTTGGTCCGCCCCTACATTTACTCATAAAACCAGTGGCCACCAGTGGGCTACATCCCAAACATCATAAAATAACGATACTAAAAAGAAATAATAATAATAATAATAATAATAATGTGCAACAAAAGGTGTCTTTACTAATCTTCAGGAAATCTAACATCCCGTAAGAAAAAAAATATATGATGAAGGCAGGCCCGCTGCTTGGGGATCATGCTGACCATCTAACCGAACGAGGCAAGCCAACCAAATTAAAGCAGACAGAGCCATAAGGTAAATAAGAAGATGACTGAAGTATCCAAACATGAGACATCTATCTGAAATGAGATGAATGAACATCCAAGTCAATCGTTACAATAAAGCCAACTTGATCTAATAGCCTGCCCCCTCCAATTAAGCAGATCCAAAGGAAAATCCAGATTTATAAAGTATCTCCAACTATCCTGTGAAGATTCCAAAGTCTCCTCATCTTGGATTGAGGATAGTCAACTAGGCTAGATCAGTCAACCATACCACGCCAACCATACCCAACAGATTGAGATAACTTCGTCGACCCAAAATTAAGCTTAAGTGGCCGAGTCAGATAGCAGCCACAAGACAAGCCCACACATGTAATACCAAAAATATCCTAACACAGACCCCTTCCTAATGAGGGCAAAAATAAAATATCACACTTATATCATTTTCCCCACATAGGAGAAATATTTTATGAATGAGACACTATTCATTATTGTTTATTCTTGACTTTCTCATTCTCCATCTCTATTTGCCTTACACTCTATATTTATTGTCTAATTCACGAATTATCTGGAATTCAACAATAGTCTAATTTAATTTACGAAATTAGAGTATCCTTGAATCTATAGCCTTTTAGGTTGCATTCTGTCCTTTCAAGTAAACAAGAAGTTCTTGGCAACATACAACACAGAATAGTAAGTTAATAAGTTGTGATTTTGTTCAGATGGTTTGATGGAATACACTCACATTCCTCTGACTTGAGATCTTGGTGGACAACACACTGGAGATGAAAGGTTGCAACACAGAAGTTAGAATATGTTTCATGAAAACTTTGCCTCAAATCAGGTTCAAAGACGTCAATCATGGCCGACAATGTTTAATGTTTTTTATTGTTTTAGGTAGTGCAATGAGTAGAATTGATTGGACTCCTCGTTTGTATCATGTGTCTGACATGCAACGGCATCAGCCTGAGCACCAACTCATGATCTTCTGGAGATTTGAATTCCCCAACATTCGACGTAGTGTCAACTGTCAGCTAACTCCCTTTAGCAACCGAAGCCAATGTGATCCGCGGCTCTTTTGTTACCCTGCATTTTTTGATGCTGAATTCCCCAACATCAGACGTAGTGTCAACTGTCAGCTAACTCTCTTTAGCAACCGAAGCCAATGTCATCCGCGGCTCTTTTGTTACCCTGCATTTTTTGATGGGATTATTTTTTTCTTTAGATCAAAATTGCTAGCAAGAGTTGCCCTGTTAAAATGTGCTTCTACTGGGTTTTGAATTTGTCTTTTGAGTGGTGCCAACATATGCAATCGACCTCCCGAAGGTTATTTTTACCAACAATTTTGAGAAGGTAATTTTTTGGAGTCGAAGCTCGCTAAGATCCTTCGGTAATTTCTCCAGGACGGTCGATATTAAAAAGTAAGGTTTATTTGAGATCATTTTTGTCTTTTTATTATTATTGTATTTGTTTTTAAAATGTATTTGTTTGATTTGTATTTTACATATTTGTTATTTTTGTTAATAAAAAGTATTTGTTTGATATGTATTTTACATATTTGTTATTTTTGTTAATAAAAAAATTTAACGTGTGATGTGCCATCAACAAATTTAATGTGTGATGTACAAATTGGTCCAATTCGAGTCCCTTTTAGCCCATATAAAGCCATTGAATCACATATGGAGGTTTTGGGCAGTTAATTGGAAGCTCAAATAAACTCCAAATTAGACATACCTATAAACAAATCGAGCATCTTGATGAGAAGATTCCAACGAGCCCAAGATCATATGATTATGAAATCATTAAGGTTGACAAATCATCAAAAAAACTCCTAGTGTCAAGAAAGAACATTATGGTTCATCTGATTTGATGGTTATGAGAGTTATTCAATGAATGACCAAAGTACCCCTCCACTAGATGCTATAAATAGACCACTCTTCATTTGAGGGAGAGGAGGAGTAAAATTCTAGTGTTGTTCTGAATTGAAGACCCGAAGATAACTTTTGTCCTCCTTTGCTGCCAACCATCATTGACTGTCGCCCGCCGACTACCATGGGCCACTGTCTGCTAACCAGTGTTCCTTTGCTGCCAACCATCATTGACTGTCGCCCGCCGACTACCATGGGCCACTGTCTGTTAACCAGTGTTGATTATCACTGACCACCCCCTGCTCATCTCCATCGGTTGTGTAACAAAATATCCCTGAATACAGTGTAACAAAGTATCCTAAATATGATATGATAAAATATCTCAAATTCAGTGTAACGATTTATTCTAAAAATGGAGTAAACAAATAAGGTCGCATTGAAGAGCTGATGATAAATACCAGTGATAATGATTTATGACTATCGTATTCATAATATGACGACTTTCATCGAACTCTTGAAGTTTTCTGTCATATGCCGACAAGTGTCATCTCTAGTGTAAAATAACAAACCCGAGAGAAGGGTTGCAACAACTAATTAGTGTAACACCAACTATAATCTTTTTTTCCAAACGACACCCTTGCAACAACAAACCAGTGTAACACTAACTATAACCATTTGTGAAGAGAATAAATATATATATATACATATATATGCATGTTGCATGTGTCGCGTACCTCGACCTGTTGGTTGGCTTCCATGGTATAAGACCCGTCATGTCAGGGGTTCGAATCCCCTATGACACAGTTGGCCTTAAAGAGGTGAACCCGAGTTTTTAGGCACATTAGGGGTGACTGGAGGCTCGTATAATAGTCTCTGGTCATTCCTTTTGGAATATATATATATATATATATATATATATATATTTATTATTTTGTTTTTTTGTTTAGAAAAAGAGATTTTAGATTTAATATATATATATATATATATATATCCATTGATATATATGCAGGTTGCATGTTGTAAGCTGGTAGGCAGCTGAGGTGTAAGTCCTCTCTGACTCGGATTCAATTCTTATGGGAACGAATAGCACATAAGGGAGTTCTATTTCCAAATACCACCCTTCATAAAAAAAAAAAATATGCATGCTGCATGAAAATATGTGAATGTGTGCAGAAAATCAAAGGAACAACATGAAGCTATACAAAACTACTGACTCTCTGAAGAAAAAGAATTTTATATTTTCAATTTTCTGATTTTTGCTTATACAATTTAAAGTTCACCTACAAGTTGTTGCATGCCATATCTGAACGGTTCCACCCAAGTAAGAAACACAACTTAGTCCTGCATATGAGCATCCAATGTAAAATCTGAATCAAGGGTTCTAAGATTCAATATCTGTAAACTTTATCATTTGTCGAAAGTTGAAAGATGAACAATCAAATAATGATGAGAATTTTGAAAAGTTCACTCACGACATGAGCACCTTCATCCTACGATCAAGTGAGGCACAAGCGAAAGTATTTGTCTTTTGGATTAATTGTGACTTGCAAAATCTCGTGGGAGTGTCCCTCAAAAATCTGAGTGCTCATCCAACCGTTTTCCCGATCCCAACAGAAGCTTTCAGGAGAAGAGCAAATCATGATCAAAGCTCTCCGGTAGAATAGGAAATCACAACAGGGCCATGCGAGGAGATCTCGTTATGTAAGAATTATTGATAAGAATTCCTTAATGAAAACTTTATCATCCCTTTTCTTTCATATCACCTCTTAAAGATATCAGTTGCAAGCTCTAATTGAAATGAAACTATGGAAGAAATGTGTTTATTACTTGAATACCACCCAATTCGTGCGTATTTGCATTAGTTAAAACATGGACTTTTCCTTTTTACCCATACACAACCCAAATTTTTCACATCACATCAAAAATACCACTATAATTGATGCAAATCCGGAGGAAATTATGGAGAAAGATCTCAAAGCAGCAAATCCAGAGGAAATTATGGAGGAGAATTTCAAAGCAGAGACAAATCAGGAAGAACGATAAATTCAAATTCAAAATTCAAAATCAGCAAAAGTAGTTTTTAGAAGTTACGTTTTTAGAAGCTTAATTAAAGGTTCACGTTTAGAAGTTTAATTTGGTATCAGATCAAATTGATGCCTAACTCTTAGGTTTAATATCTCGTTGAACTCAAGAGAATATCTAATGCATAATCACTCTGCAGTGTTGCAAAGTCACCAATAAAATTAAAAAATCTTGAATTAGCAGCAATAACCATTCTCCTCATCCTTTATTCTTACTTCTTTAAATAATAAAACCCTATTACAATCCTCCCATCTTGGGAAAGTAATAAACAATAAAAATTATGTTAGGAAAACAAATAAACGCATAAGAGAAATGGAAGAAAAACATAACCGAATCTAAATAATTAGCATTAATTAAAATTATAAAAGTGAACCTTAAATTAAGCTTCTAAAAACATAACTTCCAAAAATTCTTTTGCTGATTTTGAATTTTGAATTTGAATTTCCTGATTTGCCTCTACATTGAAATCCTCTTCCATAATTTTCTTAGGATTTGCTGCTTTTCAAAAACTCTAGGACATCCTCTACATTGAAATCCTCTTTCATAATTTTCTTAAGATTTGCTGCTTTTCAAAAACTCTAGGACATCCTCTCTCCCTTTCATCAAGTTCCTAAAATTTCCACTAACCCGTAAAGATAATCATAAAAATTAAAAAGCCTAGTTCCATATGAAAGGGAACAGATCAACATATGACAGTGGCAATCCATAGAAAAAAAAAGCAAATAAAGACCAAACATATAGGTGGATTATAGAGTTAATTCAAGTTATATTATAAAATTTAAAATTTGTGTGCGATTGCTTAGTTTACCAGTATACTGAATTATAATGTTTTCAAAGGAAAAATAAAAATTTGCCCCCATCTTCTGTTTTCTTACATTTATAATTTATTTATTCTTATGATTCTGGATGAGTATTTGGAGGATGGTTCTCTTAAACATCGTCTACTTTGAATCAGGCTTCATTTGAGAATACATTGCACCTCCTTTGTGTTGTCCTGATTGCCGACGGATTGAGAAATTTTCGCTTGATGAAGCAGTGTTCTTCAGATTTCTCTCAAAATTACTTCACAAAAATCATAATTTTTCTTCATTTTAGATTGAGATGATCTTATCCATTTCCATCAATAACTTTCAAAAGAAGATTTTCAAACTACAAAAGTGTTTCAAACGAAACATTAATTATAATCCGCAGATAAGACATTTTAGAAAACTGATCTATATGCTTTCGGGCGCATGTCTGCATGAATTCCTGCAAACAAGCACGTGGGCTAATTACCTCATTCCACTTCCTGCCTGTTCAACGAAAGAAAATCAGACAACATATTCTCTTCCAGTTTTTGTTTAATACAGATTACAGTTGACATTTGCATTAAATGCGTGCGGTTTGGGTACTCTCAGTAAAATATGAACGAGAATTTTTCGAACGATTCGTACTTCATCTTATGTTCAACGAGTCAGTCATTGAGTTTGAACCGTTTCTAACCCAGGGTTGGATCATTTACTCTTTTGGGCTGAATCTAGCTAGTGGTACTCCTTACCCATGAGTTCCTTCCTGTTAAATAGTCACGTGGGCCTTCAAAACGAAATAAATTTTGTACTTTTGTGATTTGTATTATTATAAAATTGTTGAAATTTGTCGATTGAAGGGGCTAGAGATTTGAGAAGTTAATACAAAATACTTTTCAATAAATAATTTTCACATGCAGCTCTTCTCTACATACATATTTACTTATATATATTTATATTTATTTATAGATAGATGAATATATATATATTTGATCATCTAACATAAATTGTTTCATCCTCACTTGTCTGAGTGAAATGATTTGGGACTAGTTCAAGTTTCTATCATTCCATCCATTACAGATTATGACCCATGTAGTTAAGCGATTAAAATGTAACTCAACTACTATAAACGACCATAACAACCTAGACTTCAAGTTGCTAGAAGAAAATTTTCATATAGGACTGAATCATAAAACCTGCTATTAAGATTCAAGTTACTTTCTTCCAAGTTTTTTTTATCATGCCACCTTGTGGTTTGCTCCATGTATGACTTGACATTCTTATAATCCTATCACCTTATTTCTTCTAATTTATTTAACTACAGTAATTACATCTTTTCTACAAAGTATTTTTTATTACAAATAAATTCTTTAATTTTCAAATAGTTCTTATGTTTTAACTCTACTTGTATGTGGCAACTAGCAAGCTTTCCAAAATAATAATAATAATAGGGAGACATTCCGGAGAGAGTTTTAAAGACTATCTTATAAGCCCACAATTTGTTAATTAACCATAGAGTCATTCTTCCATGGATTAACCATCGTTTCTAATATTATTTTAATTTTCTTATTTAAAATCTTAGTTTGGCCACTAGTATGAGTGTGATATGTTATGACAATTCTATGCTTAATCCCAAACTTATCTATTAAAGTGTTAAATCTCTTATTTTGGGAGTGTCTTCCTCCATCACTAATAATCACTCTTAGCATTACAAAACTTATAATAATATTTTCCTTTAAAAATTTAAGAATAACTTGAGAATCAAACCTATGTAATGCCACTCTTTTATACACTTTTATACACCCTCTATACACATAGAGACATAGCCTACTATAATATAATGTAACAATTTCGTAAGGATGAAATAAAATGTCCCATGAAGTCCCCCCCTCCCCATAAAGTATACTTCAAGGCAATTTCATTTTTCTTAGTAATATTGCATGTACAATACTAACACATAAAGCAATTTTGGACATCTTTATTCACATTTTAAGAAGTTTAGGCAGATAAAATTTTTATTAGAACACTTATAAAATACTTATAAAGCCTACAAAATGCCCTTGGTACTCAAATTCATGGCACTGTCAAATTTTAATTTCAACTTCTTTTAGGGCACCCATCTCATAATAAGCTTTGTTTTTACTCATTCTAAAACAATATAGTTCAACCTAAAAGTAAAATTTGACATCATACATAAATTTCTTCTTTTAGTAATATGACAATAAGATAGAATACCACTCATGATAAAATTTATGATGTTTGCATATAAACGAATAGTTTCCTCAACTAGACACAACAACTTCTCATTAGAGAAATACTCATTAATATCATTTTAATAGTCATAGAGTTTCTATAGAGTTTCTTTGATTAAAACTAGACAATTGATCAGCCAATTAATTGCCCATACCCTTCTTTCTATACTAAACTGTTGTGATAAGAGAATCCATTTGAAATAGGTGTTTTTGACATCCTTCATAGTTACAAGGTATTTAATGTGAAACTGGTTCATTAATGACTTTAGTATTAATTGAATAGGATATCAACTTTTCAAAAGAAAATACTATTGCTATCATTTTTCTCAGTGGCATAATGTTTAATTTTGTCATCATTTATTGGCATTCTAGGATTGCAAATGACATGAAAATTTTTGTTTTTTTAATTTTCATAGTACCACACCAACAAAAAAAATCTCTAGCATTATCAATTAATTCAAAAAAGGATAATTTCAATCAGATAATAATTATGGGAGTAGTGATTAGTTTTTATTTCATTAATTTAAAATTTACTTGGCTCTCCTGTATAAACCAAAAGATGAATCTTTCTCTAAGAAATGAAATAAAGATTTAATGATCCCAAAGTATTACTTAATTTTAATTTTTTATAGAACTTGCTTGGGAATCTACGTGCATTGTAAAAATCTAGCAAATTTATAATGTAAATGGGTACAGGTTTAATACGAGATTCTGGTCTAAAGGAAAAAAGTTTTTTAATTCTGTCTTTGTGTTAAAGCAAACGATAAGTCCGACGATGAGATAGACTATCATGGGATTCTGGAAAAAAGTTGTTGAATTATCTTATTCAGACTTTATTGGAGGAAGTGTAATCCTATTAAAAAACTGTGATTGGTTCGATCCTATTCTTAATCGTGGATTAAGGGTAAACAAACTATATGATATCATAGAAGTGAAAGTGAACAGAAGATATGCGAAATTTGATCCTTTCATTCTAGCCTGACAGGCAATTCATGTTTACTATATTCGACATCCACATAGTGCAAGAGATAACATTGATTGGGCAGTTTTTATTTTGAGAAAACCAAGAGCCATCATTAATAATCAAAATAATATTGAACCCACCCATTAAGAAATTGAAATGAGAGGTTTATGTTTTTCACTTGATGCAATCGATGAAGTACTCAATCTAGAGGTTGCTAGTGACAAAAATGAAAAAAATTAATCTCAGTGATCAGTAGGACTCTGACGATGTGTTTGAAGAAGAGATCATGACTACATCCTTCAGTTACTCTTCAGACGTTTCCAAGTATGATTAGTAAGTTTATTGTACATTTTATTGAATCACCTCTCTCGCCATCATCTCGACCCCCACCTCCACCCCAGTCTATGCTCCCACCACCGCCC
>NW_018164718.1:2127931-2137981 GCF_001263595.1 Phalaenopsis equestris | reverse complement strand
ACCTCTGCCCCCACCCTTGCCACCACCCTCGCCCATACACTCACCCCCAACCCTGCCTCTACCCCCACCCTTGCAGTAGGGTTGAGTGCATCAGAGGCCCACATTGTCCCTACCAGTTAGGAGTCAATAGAAAACAACTATCATATCGAGCCTATCAGCAACACAAAAGTATTTTTCAAGATATTAGCAATAATCATTTTATTTTTTCAATAGAATAAAAAACTAACAAGCTGTTGTTTTAAAGTTCTACCCTCTGACCCAAAATATTCATGTCATTTGGGATATCATTCTAAGCAAGTATGACTCAACATACTTGTCGTCGAAGGAGATCCCAATGATCATTTGTGATCTTTGGTTTCAGGAGTTTGTAGTAAGTATCATTCAAAAATAAATTAAGTTGTTCTTACTTATATATCAATCAAACATAATCCCCATAATACTTGAAGAAAAAATTCTTCTAGCGCCCTCAACACGAGGCACACATCCGACACAACTTCGAGTGCATGGGTATCGATTGCCTTCGGGGCATGTTTGGCGTATCTGATAATCGCATCATCTTCGTCTAAGGCTCAAAGAGATTTTTTTTGCCATGTTGCTTAAGGCCTAGGATTCTCCAGACTACCAGAAGGAGAGGGAGCAAGCAAAGCATAACAAGCATTCAGATTAAGGAGGCATGGGACCCTCCAAGCACACTGGTGGGGCGCTCCCACATACGAAATACATGCAAAGGCTGATAAGATTTCATTTATTCTATAAGGTTTTTTATAGTTCAAATATGTATTATAACAATTTCATTTTATAGTTAGGCAGTGTAGATTGGACGAGAGCTCTCCGCCGCCGATGTACTTGAGCGCACCCACAGGAGGTAGTCCGACCAATTCTGGATTGACAATAGATCCCATGCGACCCAGGTAATTGAAGAACTAAACTAGTTTGATGTTAATACATGTTAACTCTAAGTGAATGTAACTACTTTTATTAGTAAGAGAGATTCCAACACTTGAAGGAGAGCCGATGTGTGAGTGTGATATTTCTTGGTACGATTTGTGGAGGGAGGCACAAGCTCAGGTTACAGGGGTTTATCTATGATGTGCACCCCTCTACCAATGCATCTGGAGCTTCTAACTGTACCGCACAGGATGAAGAGATCTCCAGGCGTGTTGCAGCATTCTCTACCAAGATGGAAGCACGCTTTTCTCAGATAAAGTTAGAGCTGGAGGCATGGAGGACAAGTTGAAGGCTGAGTTGGATTCCTTCCGACAGCAGAAGAGGGAGCGTGGCAAGGCTGCGACAACATTGGAGGATAAGGAAATGGTGGAGGACGATGAGGATGAGGTTGGCAATATAAAGGAGGATGTTAAGGACGGTTTTTTTTTTTCTTTTTTTCTTTTGTTTATGCACATTTGGACATATATTTTTTCTGTGAATAGTGATGTACCTATTTTAGAGTAAATACATTTTATTTATTTCATTATTTAATTGAATAATTTAATGTTTCACATCTATGTTATTTCATTAAATCTTTGGAATTGTATATTAAATGTTGTGATAATAGGTGTAGTAATGTATATACGAAAGAAATAATTTTTTTCCCTATGCTACAAGTTTTCGACGGCTTACCGTCGGTCTTGCAATGGTTCCAAACTTATTTGTTGGCAAAATCGACGACTAGACGATAAAAATCTTTATCGACGCCTAACCGACACATAATGTACGACTCAAGGTTCGTCACCAAAAAATAATGGGCGCGACACTTTTATAATTGTTAGCACATCGGTTAAAAAAAAATGACGCATAAACAATGCTTAACCAACGATTTTTACCTGCGTCAGAAAAACAAATGTCTATGACAATTTTCCAACAGTTCACCCGTCAGTTATAAAAATGACGCATAAAAAAAACGGTTTTGCTTGCTTCAAAAATCCAAATGGTGCGACACCTTCCCGATGTATATGACATTGTTATTACTGACAAAAGAATAGTAAATTATATGAACTGATGATTACCGATGACTCGAATTTTCTTGAAAAAATTTATGACATTAAATTATTGGATAATTGTTGGTATATCGATCGATTATGAAATTACCGACAAGTGTTTTATCTACGAGCTTAAAACTATGGGTAACATTAAAAGCGAGATTTTTCTTATCATAATCGATGAATTGTGGCCGTTAGAAAAATCTAAATTCTTATAGTGGTTTTAATTAACATTTAGATGATTTTTTTTAACTATGATTATAAATATTGGAGTAGTGATTTTTTTGTGTATTATTTATTAAGTTAATTTGCTCCACATTAGAGATACAAAGTTAACATATTGGTCCATTGACATTATAATCACTTGTACGTTCTCCCTTACATTAGTTTAAGTCTTGGTTAACTGATTTCTTTGACATTGTGGCTACTTGTGATGTTAAAAAAACTAATATATCTCTATCTTGAACACTAGCTATTTTCCTTGGGTATAGCCTATATAATGACCATTGACTGTCATCTCTTCAATCAAACCATAAGTCTAAAGAAAAGGTTCAAACATCAATCACCCCTTAATTACAACATCAATAGTAAATCATAAAGATCCTACTAACCCATCATAAAAGTATATATAATTAGCTAGCCAATTGGGTTAGGCATGGGATGGGTCTTTCCTTAAGAACTCCTTAAACTTGTGCCACTATTCATCAATGCATTTTTTATTTAGTTTTATGAAGGAGGTTATATAATTCTTGGGTTTGGATGTCTTAGAGGGAGAAAAGTTTTTAGCAATGAATTTTATGCTAAGTCATTTAAAGTTATGATAGAGCCCATTTGGTAAGGAGTTCAATATTTTAGTCTTGGTCCTTAAAGAAATAATAACCTCGCGTTATTAACCATCGTGAGATAAATTAATATACTTAAAGGTTATACATAATTTAAATAAATTAGCAATGTGCAAATTAAACCCTTCTATAAGTGAACTCCCTAACTCTGAGTTTTTGACCATTTAGTTGAAAACTTATTTAAATTAAAAAATTATTAGCCTAAATGATAGATCTATTTACACTCTGACGTAACCTCTCAACAAGTGTATTGAAAAAATTCTTAAGTGGCTAAGTTGATCATTTTATAAAAGTTGGGTTCTCAAATTTTCTATTTAATTATTCTTTTTTAGAGTTTGTTTCTTAATATATTTTAATAGTTTTTTCTTATTTGGATTTTAGGGTCATAAGTTAATAGTGATCTATCCTACACATATAACTACCTTACACATTATTTATGAAAGTACACTAACATTAATCATATGGTTGAAAACAATAACCAAAAAATAAAACAAAATTGTAAACATACAAGGCAAAATAAGAAAAATACTTACATAACAAAATAAGTTAAGAACACTAAGATGTTGAATATTCTATATTGTGGTACTAGCATAGTGTTATTATACTACACATTGAACTTTTGTAGGAAATATACGTTACAGAATCTAAATAAACAGACAACTAGAGTAAAAAAATGAATAATTAAACCTGAATGATAAAAATTAACATGGTAAATAAAATAATAAAATACATAAGTTGAATAAAATTCAATTTTTTAACTAATAATAACTTAGTGAATTCAGTCATCGATCCCATAAACATAGCCAAAAAATTGATCAGTTAGTATGGTGAACACTAGCTGTAAACGAACCGAACACAAGACAACAGAGCTTGTATTTGTGTTCGGTTCGTTTGAAATTTAATTTGTTTGAAATAAGCTCGTGTTCGAAATTGTTCGTGAAGTCACTGTTCATTTTCGTTTCTTAACGAACGAGCAGAACACGAGTTGTTCGCGAACGAAGAGCCAGTTTGACATCCCTAATATCAACATATATAAATAATATATTATATTAATTATATAACTTATATTATATAAATATATAATATCTATATTAGTATATTACTAATTTATTTTAAACTATTTTGTATTTTGAACAATAACGGTTCGAACACGAACGAACACATCACTGTTCGTGTCTGATTCATTTAACTAACCAAACGAAAAAATTTTGTTCATGTTCGTCTCATTTATTCATCGAACGAATCAAACACGAACTGTTCGCGAACAACGGGCTTTTTTGACAGCCCTATATATCATGATATTGTTAAATAAATAGATAATTAAAAATATTAGGTTAATATAGAAATGCTAAAATATCATAAATTTCATAAATATAATTATTTTAAATTATTTTATATTTCGAACAATAACGATTCAAACACGAACGAACGCATCACTGTTCGTGTCTGATTCATTTAACTAACCAAACGAAAAAATTTTGTTCATGTTCGTCTCATTTATTCATCGAACGAATCAAACACGAACTGTTCGCGAACAACGGGCTTTTTTGACAGCCCTATATATCATGATATTGTTAAATAAATAGATAATTAAAAATATTAGGTTAATATAGAAATGCTTCATTATTCTTTCGTTTTATTTTCTTTACCTTTTAAAGTCACTGATTCAAAGCAGAAATAGAAGCATTATTTTTAATTTGTTCCGTAAAAGCTGAAAAGAAATTATTTTTTTTATGTTTGAAATACTTTGGCAATAAACCTAACACAAAAATATAGTAAATAATAAAATGCTTGTGTTATGTGTGTGGTGGCAAATAGTGGCGAAACCAACTCCATTTATAGTGGCAAAACCTTTAAATAATTAGATAATATTACAATAAACTAATAATAATAATAAATAAATAAAAATACATATTACTAATATTTTTTTGAGGTAAAATTAAAATTATTGAGATAATACTACCGAATTTATATTTAGAAAATATAAGTAGAAGAAAATATATAAAAGAAAAAGGGAAATGGAAGTAAACCAAGGTTAAATTAGTTTGCAATTTTTGTTATGTAGTGGGCTATTGTAAAAATTTAGGGCGGGCCAAAGAAATTAAGGTTGATCATTTGCTCGCCCTCGCTAAGGAAAAAGTATTGGGTGCGGATGACTCGACGGTGATTTGAGCGAAGATAAAAAAATACGACCTCCAGTGTATCGTAAAGATTATCATTTCATGAGCACCCAATAATTTTTGTCATGGAAATAATTGCAGGAAAAATTTTGTTAAAACTTTGTCGAGAATTTTCAAACTGCAAGTGGTTTGATTGAAAATGTGACCCGGAAAGATGGAAAAAATTGTTTGAAAATTCTAATATACTTTATATCTGTTGAAATTCAGAATAATGTGGAATACTTAATTATTTCATTGATATGAACGAGTGTATAAATAACCCTTATAAGAACTCTATAATAGGAAAAATAATAAAAAGAAAATGATATAAAAGGAAAGATATATCATATAATATCTCCAATAATTAATTCATATTAATTATTAGGAGATATATGAAATAACATAAAATAGAAAACCGAATAATTATTAATCTAAGGAAATAAATATAAAATAGTAAAGGAAATATCTCATTATATTAAAGAAATAATTTATTTTTCATAACTTCTTATATGAATAAATTATTTCCTATTATAATTCTTAACAATATCAAATTATTGTTATAAATGTTTTGGTTGGTTTTGGACGTCATGCATTACCTTTCGATGGGGGAAAAATGTGGAGATGATTTGATTAAATTATGTGTAATTAATAATGTTTCTCGTCGACAAATACATGTTCTTACTACCAAATAATTTAGTTGTTTTAAAACAATAATTTAATTTAATAAAATGACATTACGTACTATATGAAATTACAGCAATGTGTACTGTATGAAATTACATAATTGTGTAGAAAAATATCTAATTTTAGACTTAAAATGTAAGAATACCCTACTTTATAATACTATTGGTAGACAGTCTCTCTGAAGGTCGTAAGTTCCCTCAGGTCACGGGTTCGAATCCCCCAATATATAGGGTGTGGTACTCGAATATTAAGCACACAGGTTTAGGCCAGGCATGGCCAATGATCAAAGCAGTAGGAATCTCGAGGGAGAAGTAGAGAGAAAAAAAAATGAGAAAATAAAAGAGCACACATAGACTTGCTCGTAGGGGCAAACTCAAGTATTCTCAGACTATGTGACCCATTGAATATATTATAGCTAAAATGTTACAAGAAAAAATATGAGAGAGATCTCTTTATAGAGTATGGGTATAGAGAGGAGCCAAAAAAACTCTTTTTAAATGTTTTATACTCCTATTTATAGAAGATAAAATGTCGCAAAGTGAAAAATTACATATTTGCCCTTGCATTAAAAAGGGGGTTACATGACATTATTTTATTTTATTGTATTTTTTCATATTCGTAAATAACTTTGGCTTTTTATAATGTTTATGGACCTAACAGTTGGTAGGTCCTTGAGTCAATAACCGTGTTGGTATCAATCGACCACTTTGTCTAGATATCGATCGGTTTTCACTATGGGAAGCGGGTTGGTTTAAGTAGTGGTAGTCGATCGACCCTAATGCGATCAGTCGACTTTCTTGTTCCTTAGTGATCTTTGATGGGAAGTGTTTTGAGAGTCTCACGTCAACACTCATGAGATTGTTGGGGGTTCTAGATCCTTTTTCGGTCATTAGGATGAATATTTACTTTCGGTCTACTTGGGCAGTCCTTTGGTCGGTCACCAGCTCTTTTGTCAACTAGTGACAGGTAGGTTGGCGGTTCTTTAGTCATTTGACTTTATGAGTAATTGTAACTTTTCGTTAGAGGAATATTCATTGATTTATCTCTTTTGATTTGAATTGTTAGAATGTCTCAAGATTCATGGAGGTCATTTTTGGGTGTACATATTAAGTTTTCCAATTTTCTTGCTACTTGATAACGAAAGTTTCCATAGGCTTAAGAAAAATTTTAATGCAAAAAATTAAATCTTAATAGTCACAATTTAATGCAATAAATTGATACCTTGGGTTTATGTGCTCATGACCCTTATATATAGGGTGTAGTGAGCAGCTTTATTAGCTCGAGACAATTCTTTTTGTTTTTGCTCAGTTTCTATGATTCCACTATGAATAAAGGGTATGAATCAGCACTAAAATCTACAGACCCTGCTAAAATGCTAGCTGCCCATGGTTTAAGACTACACCAGCCAGAAGGTGAGCCGGAAAAAAAGAGGTTGGTCAAGAAGCTGAAACCCATCGAGCAAGTGAAGTTAGAGAAGTTATCCGACTCAATCTGGAAGACTACGAAGAAGTTTCAACCCAACACTAAGAAGGAGTTTGATGGCTCAACGATCAATTTGTCAATAAAAACTCCTACTGAAGTTTAGGTGCAATCGAGGGTTGTGAGTGTTTTCCAGCCTACTAGTGTACAAGGTGTCGTGGAAGTGACCCTCTAGCGGTGAGAAAGTATTGGTTAATGACTTCTCGTCGTTTGATGTGGGTGGAGCTACTTGGTCTGAGGTGAATTAAATTCTAAGAAAGTGATTTCTTTGATTTTCATTCTACTTTTTTTTATTCTTTGCTCATCGATTTGTGTTTCTTGTAGATGTGGACACTCATATCGGAGGATTGACAATCATTGGCGATAGACAAAATCCGACCTTGTTGGTGGGCCTTGTTCCCCAAACATTTGCTTGCAGCAAGGAGAATGTGGTTGATTACCCAGCTGATCTTTTGGTGGTTTGAGGGGAAACATCTGGGGGACACTAGATCTCCCCAATAACCTTAACTCGTTGTCTGGAAGAAGTGGAGGCTGCTTTGGTCTGATGGGATGAGGATCTTCATGTTACGCTAGAGGAAAAATGAGGGGAAGCAATTAATCTTCATCGAGAGGTTTTAGAACTCTAGAAAAATGTGTTTGTGCTAAGGGTTTATTTCATAGGTGTCCGAGTGAAACAATTTATGCTCGACGGTCAGATGTTGTATAGAAGGTTGGTTAGAAGAGGTTTGGCTCTGGCCGAGGAGGCCGAGGAACAATTTTTAAAATATCTTTTGTCAGATTAGGATCCAAATATAATTTTCTTTTTAATAAATAAAATATTTTACTTCTGTCTATCTTGATTTTTGAAATCCTCGTACAACATTTCCACGTTCATTAGATTTCTATAAATAGTGATTGAAGGGTTCACTGACAAGCCTTCTATCTTTTATTTCATGATCTTGTCACTCAGTTTTTTATCTTTTCGGTAGCTTTATCCATTCACTTTCCTCTTCTATTTTTTGATGGCTCCCAAGAAAACTCTCCACACGTTTGGTCTAGTGGCTACAGATGAGCGCTCTATATTGTCTCTGTCTGAGGTTGCTTTCATGGCAGAAGATTACATCTTCAACGTGACCATCAAACTATGAGACGCCCGCTCATATGAGAGGCCAACTAGCAGGTACGGGGAAAACTTGATGGTTTACCGATATCAGTTTTGATAAGGGTTGTGATTGCCCTTTAGTCATGAACTTTGAGTCATTTTCAATTGATACGGTGTCATTCCTACACAAATCAAGACAAATTTCATTGTTGCTATAATGAGTTACATTATTTTTGTTGATGAAAGGGAATTCACTGGTTGACTGATCTATTCAACCACATGTTCTCCTTCTTTATAGAGTCAAATAAGTATGTCTAATTTGGAACAATGAACATGTTTCAATTTTTCATCCTAGAAAACAAAGTTAAGGACAAGAAATACAAATTTTTCATTGCTTCTTTGCTGAGAGCTGAGACCAAAGGATTATTCTAGTCAGCGACGCCTTACAGAAGAAGAAGGGCACCAACTATTTTTGGATAGAGGGGGATGGCATTAAGGGTTACCTGCTCTCAGTTCTTCAATATACAAAGCTGGTATCCATAAATAGAGTCCTATCTTCAGGGGGTTTCTGACAGCTGAATTGTGGGTTATCTCTGACACTACTGAACTCAAGAAGGAAGAAGAAGTCACTGCTCAGACAACCAGGAAGAAAAATTTGGTTGAAACCAAGGAAAATAAAACCACTGAGCAAGAAGCAGCAGTGACTAGAGGAAGTTCGATCGTGGCTCACGATGGAGATGTTGGTTTAGTAGGTAAGGATTTTATCTTTTTTAATTTTGCAACCGTAGTAGTGGTCCAACAAATTTTAACTGGTGAATTGACCGTCATTTATAGAAAGCATGCGACTCATTCTATCATTGACACATATCTTCTAGAAGCAACTCCTTCCGGTCAGCGAGATGTTGAGGGACAATCTGGCTGCCCTGAGGAGGGTGCCGATGAAGAGGAATCTTCCGGGGAAGAGGCGAGAGCACATCTGGCTGTGCGTCAACAAGATGCTTTATTCATTGACTTTTCTACTCAGGAGCGAGGCCAGTCGGCCTGCTTTTACCGCACAAACCAAGTGTAATACCATCCAGAGTTAGGATCTCTAGAGGATGTGAAGCACCGTGAGGGAAAGGAATCAGTCGCAGAGTCAACTCCTCCTCCCCCTTTGTCCTACCGAAAGAAGAGGAAGGGTTCCCGAACTAACTGGGTCTAGAACTCTTCTAATTGTTGGTCTGCAACTATCGACCGATTAGTGGACATGTACATCAATTCTCTATCTGCATAAATTTGTCTTCTGGCTTTCTGGAGGTTATGTAGTCACACTCGTTTACCAAGTCTCTCTGGGCACTCAAGCAATCAAACATTTACAAAAAAGCTGATCAATACCATTTGAAGGCGTGAAAGACTTCCCGTCTACAGTCAATGGCTCTTGATCAGGCTAAAATGAAGTGGACTACCATTATAAAAAAGGTCAAGACTTAGGTCAAGCTTGTCAAGAAGTCAGAAAATCAAGTTATGGTGGCCGAGAGGAAGCTAGCAGTGATCGAGGAGGAGCTCTTCACAGTCTTGGATCTTCTGTCGATCACCGAACAAGAGAAACATGAGCTAAAAGCAAAAATGATGATGATGAAGACTGTTGAAGAGTTCTTTGTGTTGCTTCCTTCCCGCGTTAGGCAGGAAAAGATTGCAAGTGAGCAGCTTAGAATTTGCAACATTACAAAAATTGACCAACTCATTTGGTCAGGCTCGGTTGGCCCACAACATGTGACTTAATTTAATTCATTACTCTCTACACCAAATTCGAGTGGTCATCTGGGGAAGATTCAGACCATGAAGGT
>NW_018164718.1:2127279-2127921 GCF_001263595.1 Phalaenopsis equestris | reverse complement strand
TGTCTTATGGTCTACTTTTTGACACTTAAACACTTTTTTTGTTTTTTTCCAAGAGGGTCTTTTTGTAAGGTTTATACAGATAAACTTCTTTATATACATAGAAATTATATATATTTCCTTAAATTTGAAATAAAATGGATCCATTTGGTTATTTTTCATACATTTTATTATTTTATCTTTATTGTTTCTTTGTGATAATTACTTGTTGCTGAGTATGTGTTCGATGGATGACTTGGACCTTATCAAAGGTCGTTGGTCATTTTTTGATGTTTCATGGCCTGTCCTAAGTTTACACTGTTGGTCTCATTTTGTTACTAGAGAGGGAACCTCCACCTGAGCTACATAGATGTTGAGCTTCGAGACTGACTTTTTGATACTTCGCGTTGATACTCGTAAGACTGCTGAGTTTAATACACCTTTGTTCTGTTGTTGGGATGAACTTTTGCTTTCGGTCGACTTGGATGGCCCTTTTGGTTGGTTGTCAGCCTTTCGATTATCCGGGGGTTCTTCATCCAGTTAGAGGAATACTCTTTTGTTTTATCTGTTTTGATATGGACTATCAAATTGTCTGAACATTCATACAGGTACAGTGTGCGCATATATATACATATATTATGGATACTATTCATCAGTAACATCATG
>NW_018164718.1:2124721-2127179 GCF_001263595.1 Phalaenopsis equestris | reverse complement strand
TTTTTATTACAAATAAATTCTTTAATTTTCAAATAGTTCTTATGTTTTAACTCTACTTGTATGTGGCAAATAGCAAGCTTTCCAAAATAATAATAATAATAATAGGGAGACATTCCGATGAGAGTTTTAAAGACTATCTTATAAGCCCAAAATTTGTTAATTAACCATAAAAACTAGTCATTCTTCCATGGATTAACCATCGTTTCTAATATTATTTTAATTTTCTTATTTAAAATCTTAGTTTGGCCACTAGTATGAGTGTGATATGTTATGACAATTCTATGCTTAATCCCAAACTTATCTATTAATGTCTCAAATCTCTTATTACGGGAGTCTCTTCCTCCATCACTAATAATCACTCTAAGCATTACAAAACTTGTAATAATATTTTCCTTAAAAGTTTAAGAATAACTTGAGAATCAAACCTATGTAATGCCACCCCTTTATACACTTTTTATACACCCTCTATACACATAGAGACATAGCGTACTCTAATATAATGTAACAATTTCATAAGAATGAAAAAAAATGTCCCATGAAGTCCCCCTTCAGCCCCCATAAAATATACTTCAAGGCAATTTCATTCTTCTTAGTGATATTGCATGTACAATACTAACACATAAAACAATTTTGGACATCTTTATTCACATTTTAAGAACTTTAGGAAGATAAAATTTTTATTAAAACACTTATGAAGTGGTTATAAAGCCTACAAAATGCCCTTGGTACTCAAATTCATGGCACTGTCAAATTTTAATTTCAACTTCTCTTAGGGCACCCATCTCATAATGAGCTTTGTCTTTACTTATTCTAAAACAATATAGTTCAAGCTAAAATTAAAATTTGACATCATACATAAATTTCATCTTTTAGTAATATGACAATAAGATAGAATACCACTCATGATAAAATTTATGATGTTTGCATATAAACGAATAGTTTCCTCAACTAGACACAACAACTTCTCATTAGAGAAATACTCATTAATATCATTTTAATAGTCATAGAGTTTCTTTCATTGAGACTAGACAATTGATTAGCCAATTAATTGTCAATACCCTTCTTTCACATTTCTCTATACTAAGCTGTTGTGGTAAGAGAATCCATTTGAAATAAATGTTTTTGACATCCTTCATAGTTACAAGGTATTTAATGTGAAACTGGTTCGTTAAGGATTTTAATATTAATTGAATAGGATATCAACTTTTCAAAAGAAAATACTATTGCTTTCATTTTTTTTCAGTGGCATGATATTTAATTTTGGCATCATTTAATGGCATTCTAGAACTGCAAATGACATGAAAATTTTTGTTTGTTTATTTTCATAGTACCACACCAACAAAATAAATCTCTAGCATTATCAATTAATTCAAAAAGGAAAATTTCAATCAGATAATATTTATGGGAGTAGTGATTAGTTTTATTTTAATTTAAAAGTTACTTGGCTCTCTCGTATAAACCAAAAGATGAATCTTTCTCTCAGAAATGAAATAAAGATTTTATGATCCCAAAGTATTACTTAATTTGAATTTTTGATAGAACTTGCTTGGGGACCTATGCGCATTGTGAAAATCTAGCAAATTTACAATGTACATGGGTACATGTTTCATATGAGATTCTGGTCTGAATGAAAAAAGTATTTTAATTCCTACGTTTGTGTTAAAGCAAACGATAAAAAGGACGGTGAGATAGACTATCATGGGATTCTGGAAAAAAGTTGTTTAACTATCTTATCCAAACTCTATTGGAGGTGTGTAATCCTATTCAACTGTACTTGGTTCGATCCTATTCCTAATCGTGGAATAAGGTTAAACCAATTATATAGTATCATAGAAGTGAAAGTGGACAGAAGATACGCTAAATTTGATCCTTTCATTCTAGCCCGACAAGCAAGTCATGTTTACTATATTCGACATCCACATAGTGCAAGAGATAACATTGATTTGGCAGTTTTTATTTTCAGAAAACTAAGAGCCACCATTAATAGTTAAAATAATATTGAACCCACCTATCAAGAAACTGAAATGACAAGTTTCTTTTTTCAATTGATGTAATCGATGAAGTGCTCAATATAGAGTTTGCTAGTGACAAGTACAAAAAATTTAATCTCAGTGATCAGTAGGACGCTGACAATGTGTTTGAAGAAGAGATCATGACTACATCCTTCAGTTACTCTTCAGACATTCTCGAGTAAGATTAGTAAGTTTATTGTACATCTCATTGAATTTCGTATTTCAGTTTATTGTGTAGTTTTGTGTATTCAATTTTAATAGTTGTACATTGCACTTTATAGTTTCATGTACCTGTCTATTACATACTTATGTGTTTTATCTTTATTATGTACTGTTTTGTTTTTATTTTATTACATATTTGTGTTATATGCACTAATTAATAAAATTTATTCTCATTATTGCAAATGCTGACTGAAGGCAGGGACAGTCCCCCTCCCTACGGGGGG
>NW_018164718.1:2124449-2124711 GCF_001263595.1 Phalaenopsis equestris | reverse complement strand
GGGGGGGGCATGGAGCACAATGCTATATGACAAAGAAGAACATCAGGGGAGGTTGCCCTACTTCGACACCGACACCCAATCTCGCTCCCACACCCACCCCAACCCTTACCTCGATCACGTCCCCATCCATCGTCTCGACCCCCACCTTCACCCCAGCCTATGCTCCTACCAACACCCTCGCTGCCACCCTCGTTCCTACACTCACCCCTACCACCTACATAACCTCCACCTTTGCACCTACCAATGCACCCGTCCCTGCCTC
>NW_018164718.1:2111792-2124439 GCF_001263595.1 Phalaenopsis equestris | reverse complement strand
CACCCCCACACTCACCCCCACCCCTAGCTCCACCCTGATTGCAGTGGGGTTGAGTGCATCAGAGGCCCACGCTGCCCCTACTGGGTAGGAGTCGATAGACAACAACTACCGTATCAAGCCTATCGACAACACAAAAGTATTATTTAAGATATCAGCAATAATCTTTTTATTTTTTCAATAGAATAAAAAACTAACAAATTGTTGTTTTAAAGTTCTACCCTCTGACCCAGAATATTCGTGCCATTTGGGATATCATCCAAAGCAAGTATGACTCAACATTCTTGTCATCGAAGGAGATCCCGATGACCATTCGTGATCTTTGGTTTCAGGCGTTTGCGACAAGCATCATCCACAAATAACTTAAGTTGCTCTTAATTATATATCAATCAAACATAATCCCTATAATATTTGGAGAAACAATTCTCCTGCTGCCCTCAACACGAGGCACACATACGACACAACTTCGAGTGCATGGATAGCGATTGCCTTCGAGACATGTTTGGCTTATCTGATAATTGCATCATCATCCTCTGAGACTTAGAGAGATTTTTTTTCCATGATGCCTAGGTTATAGGATTCTACGGACTACCAGAAGGAGAGGGAGCAGGCAAAGTAGAACAAGCAGTCAGACTATGGAGACATGGGGCCCTCCAAGCACACTGGTGGGGCACTCCCACATACAAAATACATGCAAAGACTGATAAGATTTCATTTATTCTATAAAGTTTTTTATAGTTCAAATATGTATTCTAACAATTTCATTTTATGGTTAGGCTGTGTAGATTTAACGAGAGCTCTTCGTCGCCGATGTACTTAAGCGCACCCACAAAAGGCAGTCCAACCAGTCCTGGATTGACAATAGATCCAATACGACCCAGATAATGTTAATACTTGTTTAATCTAATTGAATGTAACTACTTTTGTAAGTAAGAGAAATTCCAACAATTGAAGGAGAGTCGATCCTAGGCGTCAGGAAGTATTACGATCCGTGAGTGTGATCCTTCTTAGTACGACCTGTGGAGGAAGGCTACTGGACGGAAGAAGAAGGGTCGAGTCCACGGGCTCGGGCACAGGGGTTTACCTATGATGTGCACCCCTCTACTAGTGCATCTGGAGCTTCTACCTCTACTGCATAGGATGAGGAGATCTCCAGTCATGTTGCGACAGTCTCTGCCGAGAAGGAAGCCTGTTTTTCTCAGATGAAGATAGAGGTGTAGGCATGGAGGCTAAGTTGAAGGCTGAGTTGGATTCCTTCCGGCAGCAGATGAGGGAGCGTAGCAAGGCTGCAACAACATTGGCGGAGGAAATGGTGGAGGATGATGAGGATGAGGTTGGCAATATAAAGGAGGATGTTAGGGAGGGGCTTTTTTTCCTTTTTTTCTTTTGTTTATGCACATTTGGACATATTTTTTTGTGAACAGTGATGTACATATTTTAGACTAAATACATTTTATTTATTTCATTATTTAATTGAATAATTTAATGTTTGAGAGCAATGTTATTTCATTAAATGCTTGAATTATATATTAACTGTTTTGATAATAGGTGTAATAATGTAAATATGAAAGAAATAATGTTTTTCCTTATGCTACAAGTTTTCGACGGCTTATCGTTGGTCTTGCAATGGTTCCAAACTTATTCGTTGGCAAAATCGATGGCTAGCCGATAGAAATTTTTATCGACACCTAACCTAAACATAACGTACGACTCAAGGTTTGTCACCAAAAAATAATGTGCGCGGCACTTTTCTAACTGTTAACCCATTGATTAAAAAAAATGACGCATAAACGATGCTTAACCAACAATTTTTTCCTGCGTCAGAGAATCAATGGCTGTGACACTTTTCCAACAGTTCACCCTTCGGTCATAAAAATCGACGCATAAAGGACGTATAACCGACGGTTCTGCTTGCTTCAAAAATCTAAATGGTGCGACACATTCCTGATGTATATGTCATTGTTGTTACCAACAGAAGAACTGTCAGTTATATGAACCGACGATTACCGATGACTCAAATTTTCTCGAAAAAAATTATGACATTAAATTGTTGGATAATCGTCGATATATCTATCGATTTGGAAATTACCGAGTGTTCTATCTACGAGATTAAAACTGTGGGTAACATTAAAACGATGATTTTTTTTATCATAATCGACGAATTGTGGCCGTCAGAAAAAATCTAAATTCCTATAGTGGTTTTAATTAAAATTTAGATGATTTTTTTAACTATGATTATAAGTATTGGAGTTGTGATTATTTTGTGTATTATTAATTGAGTTAATTTGCTCCACATTAGAGATACAAAGTTAACATATTGGTCCATTGACTTTATTATCACTTATACGTTCTCCATTACATTAGCTTAAGTCTTGGTTAACTAATTTCTTTGACATTGTGGCTACTTGTGATGTTAAAATAATTAATATATTTCCAGCTTGAACACTAACTATTTTCTTTAGGTATAGCCTATATAATGACCATTGATTGCCATCTCTTCAATCAAACCATAAGCCTAAACAAAAGGTTCAAACATCAATTACCCCTTAATTACAACATCAATAGTAAAACATAAAGATCCTACTAACCCATCATAAGAGTATGTATAATTAGCTAGCCAATCGGGTTAGGCATGGGATGGGTCTTTCCTTAAGAACTCCTTAAACTTGTGTCATTATTCATCAATGGATTTTTTATTTTGTTAGACGAAGGAGGTTATATAATTCTTGGATTTGGATGTCTTAGATTGAGAAAAGTTTTTAGCCATGAATTTTATGCTAGGTCATTTAAAGTTATGATAGAGCCCATTTGGTAAGGAGTTCAATATTTTAGTCTTGGTCCTTAAAGAAATAATAACCTCACGTTATTAACATCGTGAGATAAATTAATATACTTAAAGGTTATACATAATTTAAATAAATTAGCAATGTGCAAATTAAACCCTTCTATAAGTGAACTCCCTAACTCTGAGTTTTTGACCATTTAGTTGAAAACTTATTTAAATTAAAAATTATTAGCCTAAATGATAGATCTATTTACACTCTGATGTAACCTCTCAACAAGTGTATTGAAAAAATTCTTAAGTGGCTAAGTTGATCATTTTATAAAAGTTGGGTTCTCAAATTTTCTATTTAATTATTCTTTTTTAGAGTTTGTTTCTTAATATATTTTAATAGTTTTTTCTTATTTGGATTTTAGGGTCATAAGTTAATAGTGATCTATCCTACACATATAACTACCTTACACATTTTTTATGAAAGTGCACTAACAGTAATCATATGGTTGAAAACAATAACCAAAAACTAAAACAAAATTGTAAACATACAAGACAAAATAAGAAAAATACTTGCATAATAAAATAAGTTAAGAACACTAAGATGTTGAATATTCTATATCGTGGTACTATCGAGATAGTGTTTTGGTACTAAAAGCATAGTGTTATTATACTACACATTGAACTTTTGTAGGAAATAAACGTTACAGAATCTAAATAAACATATATCTAAAGTAAGAAATGAAATATTAAACCTGAATGATAAAAATTAACATCGTAAATAAAATAATAAAATACATAAGAAGTTGAATAAAATTCAATTTTTTAACTAATAATAACTTAGTGAATTCAGTCATCGATCCCATAAACATAGCCAAAAAATTGATCAGTTAGTATTGAATGGGTTATCATTCCCACAAGGGTTGAGTACATTCCAACTATGTTAATTAGTAGGTTTTGAAAATCAAATTTTCTTTTCAACCAAACAACTTAAGAGCTAAGGTTATAAAAGATTAATATTTTAGATTTTCCAAATGAGAAAGTTCTTTGAATTCATGAAAACCTATAGTTTTTATGTAAATTATGTGTTAGCTTTCAATCAAGGACAAGTTTATCTCTTAGTCTCCATCAAAAGTTATAAGACATTCATTCTGATGCTACCAATTAGTGATATTGTTATGATAATGCGTGACTCTCAAATTAATATGCCTCATTAGAATACACTTTTCCAAAATAAATATATGCCTACGTTCTTGAAAAATTGATTGTTAACCCCACAGTTCTTCTAGGTTTTCGTCAAAAGTATTAGCTCAACATTTATTTTAAAATGTGTTCGGCCAAAAAATATTTAAATGAAGATTGGAATTATGTAAAATACTAACTCATCTTTTGAATTCAATCAAAACACACAATATATAAAGATTAACGATAAACACAAATTTAAGAAAGGGTCAACCTAGTTCTTAATTTTTTTTTATAATGAAAACCCCTCAAAAATAACATTATAACATAAATTCTATGCTATAGTAAGAAATATAGAACTCAACTAAGCATTTGAAGATTAAATCTGGTATTAGTTCCTTTCCAGTGTATTGCTCACAACCAAATTGCACTAAGTCCCCTGTACACTCTACACGCATTCTAGTATGCTCACTACTACCAATAATTGCCTTAAACTGCTCTAATATGCTTTATAACTCCTCTCGACCTGCTCTAAATTTGAATGAGAACTACTGAATCAGTTCATCGTCATGAACTGTGGCGCTACATCGATGATTATGTAGTCCCGTGACTCTCAAAAGTGGTCGAGCTTACAAGTTTCTTACATATTTTTCTTGTTGTTGTAGTATTGTGGCACTACTTAGCCATCCTAGCTGTAAACGAATCGAACACAAGACAACAGAGCTTGTATCCGTGTTCGATTTGTTTAAAATTTAATTTGTTTGAAATAAGCTCGCGTTCGAAATTGTTCGTGAAGTCACTGTTCATTTTCGTTTCTTAACGAACGAGCAGAACACGAGTTGTTCGCGAACGAAGAGCCAGTTTGACATCCCTAATATCAACATATATAAATAATATATTATATTAATTATATAACTTATATTATATAAATATATAATATCTATATTAGTATATTACTAATATAGTATATTAATATATTATTATTATTAATTTATTATATATTATAATTTATAAAATTTAATTTTTTAAAATATCTTTATATTTCGAACAATAACGATTCAAACACAAACGAACGCATCACTGTTCGTGTCTGGTTCGTTTAACTAACCGAACGAAAAAATTTTGTTCATGTTCGTCTCATTTATTCATCGAACGAATCGAACACGAACTCATTGACGAACCAAACACGAACTGTTCACGAACAACGGGCTTTTTTCACAGCCCTATATATCATGATATTGTTAAATAAATAGATAATTAAAAATATTAAGTTAATATAGAAATGCTTCATTATACTTTCGTTTTATTTTCTTTACCTTTTAAAGTCACTGATTCAAAGCAGAAATAGAAGCATTATTTTTAATTTGTTCCGTAAAAGCTGAAAAGAAATTAATTTTTTTATGTTTGAAATACTTTGGCAATAAACCTTGCATAAAAACACAGTAAATAATAAAAAGCTTGTGTTATGTGTGTGGTGGCAAATAGTGGCGACACCAACTCCATTTATTATAGAGTGGCAAAACCTTTAAATAATTAGATAATATTACAATAAACTAATAATAATAATAATAATAAATAAATAAATAAAAGTACATATTACTAATATTTTTTGAGGAAAAAATTCAAATTATTGAGATAATACTACCGAATTTATATTTAGAAAATATTAAAAAAATAGGAAAATGGAAGTAAACAAAGGTTGAATTAGTTTGCACTTTTTGTTATGTAGTGGGTTATTATATAAGTTGAGGGTGGGCAAAAGAAATCAAGGTTGATCATTTGCTCGCCCTCACTAGGGAAAAAATATTGGGTGTGGATGACTTGATAGTGATTGAACGAAGGTAAAAAAAAAAATACAACCTCCAGCGTATCATAATGATTATCCTTTCAACAGAAAAATTATTTCATACGGAAACCTTATGCAGAAATGCATACGGTGTCCGATCTCTGCCGTCCATCAATTTTTTTTTTTTTAAAAATTCAAAATAGAGCCCACCATTATACATCTTTGTTGTGATGAATGATGGAGATCAGACACCGTAGACACTTCCGCAACCAATATTTTTTCTTAAGTGATTCTGTCACTGATGGCAATGTCATGGAAATAATTGCAGGAAAAATTATGTTAAGACTTCGCCGAGAATTTTCAAAGTGGAAGTGGTTTGATTGAAAATGTGAACCGGAAAGAAGGAAAAAATTGTTTGAAAATTGTAATATACTTTATATCAAATTATTGTTATGAAGGTTTTGGTGGTTTTGGACGTCCTGCATTACCTTTCGATGGGGAAAAAATGTGCAGATGATTTAATTAAATTATCTGTATTATAATATTTCTCGTTGACAAATTTATGTGATTTTCTAATAAATATTCTTACTGCCAAATAATTTAGTTGTTTAAAACAATAATTTAATTTAATAAAACGAAGTGCTACATGAAATTACAGAAATGGGTAGAAAAATATCTATTTTTAGACTTAAAATATAAGAATGCCCACTTTATACTATATATATATATATATATATATATATTCCAAATGTCTAACATTCATTGCCTGAGGTAGTTCATTACCCAATTTCAAGGTTACATGCATATATATTAAATCCAAAATTGTCCCGTGATGCATGCCCAATGATCAGAGCAGTAGAAATCTCGAGGGAGAAGTATAGAGAAAAGAAATGAGGAAATAAAAGAGTACACATAGACTTGCTCGAAGGGGCAAACTCGAGTATTCTCAGACTTTGTGACCCATTGAATATATTATAGTTGAAAGGTTACAAGAAAGAATAAGAGAGAGATCTCTTTAGAGAGTATGGTTATAGAGAGGAGCCAAAAAGTACTTATTAAATGTTTTATACTCCTATTTGTAGAAGATCAAAGGTCACAAAGTGAAAAATTACATATTTGCCCTTGCATTAAAAAGGGGGGTTACATGACATTATTTTCTTTTATTGTGGTTTTTCGTATTCATAAATGACTTCGGCGTTTTCTACTGTTTCTGGATCTAAGAGTTGGCATGTCCTTGAATTGGTCGACCGCGCTGGTATCAATCGACTACTTTGTCTGGATATTGATTGGTCTTCGCTATGGGAAGCATGTTGGTTTAAGGAGTGATAATCGGTAGACCCTAATGTGGTATGTCGGCTTTCTCGTTCCTTGGTGATCTTTGATGGGAAGTGTTGTGAGTTTTACGTTGACACTCATGAGATTGTTGGGGGTTCTAGATCTTTTTTCGGTCATTGGGATGAATATTTACTTTCGATCTATTTGGGCAGCCCTTTGGTCGGTCACCAGCTCTTTGGTCAACTAGTTGCAGGTAGGTTGGCAGTTCTTTAGCCAGTTGACTTTATGAGTAATTCTAAATTTTCGTTAGAGGAATATTCTTTGATTTATCTATTTTGATTTGAACTGTTAGAATGTCTAAAGATTTGTGTAGGTCATTTTTGGGTTTATATATTAAGTTCCCCAATTTTCTTGCTACTTTATAACGACAGTTTCGATAAGCTTAAGAAAAATTTTAATGCAAAAAATCAAATCTTAATAGTCACAATTTAATGCAATAAATTGATGCCTGGGTTTCTGGGCCCACGACCCTTATATATAGGGGGTAGTGGGTAGTTTTATCATCTCGAGTCTATTCTTGCTTGTATTCACTCAGTTTCTACGATTCCATTATGAAGAAGGGGTCTAAATTGGCACTAAAATCTGCAAACTCTGCTAAAATGCTAATTGCACATGGTTTAAGACTGCACGAGCTAGAAGGTGAGCTGGAAAAAAGAGGTTGGCTAAGAAGGTGAAACTCATCGAGCGAGTGGAGCTAGAGAAGTTATCAGACTCAATCCGGAAGTCTACGAAGAAGTTTCAACCCAGCACTAATAAGGAGTTTGATGGCTCAGTAGTCAATTCGTCAATAAAGGCTCCTATTGAAGTTCAGGTCCAATCAGGGCTTGTGTGTGTTTTCTTGCCTACTATTGTACAAGGTGTCGTGGAAGTGACCCTCCAGTCGGTGAGAAAGGATTAGGTAATGACTTCTCACATTTGATGTGGGTGGAGCTACTTGGTCTGAGGTTAATTGAATTCTAGGAAAGTTATTTATTTCATTTTCCTTCTACTTGTGTTTTATTCTTTGCTCATCGATTTTTGTTTCTTATAAATGTGAACACTCGGCTCAGAGGATTGTCAATCATTGGCGGTAGCCAAACTCTGACCTTGTTGGCTGGCCCTATTCCCTAAATATCTGCTGACAACGAGGAGAATGTGGTCGGTTACCCAGCCGATCTTTTGGAGGTTTAAGGGGAACATCTAAGGGACACTGGATGTCCCTACTAACCTTAACTCGCTATCTAGAAAAAATGGAGGTTGCTCTAGCCTAATGGGATGAGGATCTTCGTGTTACGTTAGAGGAAAAATGAGGGAAAGCAATTAATCTTCATCGAGAGGTTTTAGAAATCTAGAAAGATGTGTTTGTGCTAAGGTTCCATTTAATAGGCGACCGAGTGAAGCTATTTATGCTTGACGGTGAAATGTTGTATAGAAGGTTGGTTAGGAGAGGTTTGGCTCTGGCCAAGGAGGTCAAGGACCAATTTGTAAAATATCTTTTGTCAGATTAGGATCCAAATGTAATTATCCTTTAATAAATAAACTATTTTATTTCTGTCTATCTTGATTTTTTTATGTTCACATGATATTTTCTTTGAAATTCTTGTACAACAATTCCACGTTCATTAGATTTCTATAAATAGTGATTGAAGGGTTCAATGAACAAGCCTTCTATCTTCTATTTCCTATCTTGTCACTCAGTTTTTAATCTTTTCAGTAGGCTTTATCCATTCACTTTCCTCTTCTATTTTTTGATAGCTCCCAAGGAAACTCTCCACACGTTTGGGCTAGTGGCTACAGAAAGATTACATCTTCAACGTCACCATCAAACAATGAGTTGCCCGCTCATATGAAAGGGCAACTAGCAGGTATGGGGAAAACTTGACGGTTTACCAGAATCAGTTTTGATATGTGATGTGATTGTCCTTATGTCATGAAATTTAAGCCATTTTCAATTGATACGGGGTCATTCCCGCACAAATCAAGACAAATTCCATTGTTTCTATGATGAGTTACATTATTTTTATTGATGAAAAGGAATCCATTGGCCGACCGATCTATTCAACCACATGTTCTCCTTCTTTATAGAGTCAGACGAGTATGTCTAATTTGGAGCAATGAAAATGTTTCAATTTTACAGCCTAGAAAACAAAGTTAAGGACAAGAAATACAAATTTTTCATTGTTTTTTTCTCTGAGATCTAAGATCAAAAGATTATTTTGGTCGGCGATGCCTTGCAGAAGAAGAAGGGCACAAACTATTTTTGGATAGAGGGGGATGACATTGAGGGTCAACTGCTCTCAGTTCCCCAATATATCGAGCTGATAACCATAAATAAAGCCCTATTTTTAGGGGATTTCGACTGGATAATAGCAAAATTATGGTCTGTCTCTGACGTTATTGAAGTCAAGAAGAAATAAAAAGTCGCTGCAACCATGAAAATAACTATGGTTGAAACCAAGGAAAATAAAACCACTGAGCATGAAGCAGCAGCGACTAGAGGGAGGCCGAACGAGGCTCACGATAAAGTTGTCGGTTTAGTTGGTAAGGATTTTATCATTTTTAATTTTGCAACTATAATAGTGGTCCAACAAATTTTAACCGGTGAACTGACTGTCATTTATAAAAAGCATGCGACTCATTCTAGCATTGACACACATCTTCTGGAAGCACCTCCTTCTGGTCAGCGAGTTGTTGAGGGACAATCCAGCTGCCCTGAGGAAGGTGACGATGAAGAGGAGTCTTACAAGGAAGAAGCGAGAGCACACCCGACTTTGCCTTGACAAGATGCTTCATTCATTGACCTATCTGCAAAGAGCGAGGCCAGTCGGCCTGCTTTTACCACACAAACCAAATCTAATACCAATCCAGAGTTGGGATCTCGAGAGAATGCGAAGCACCACAAGGGAAAGGAATCAGTCACAGAGTCGACCCCTCCTCCTCCTCTGTCCTACCAAAAGAAGAGGAAGGATTCCCGAACTAGCTGGGTCTAGAACTCTTCTAATTGTTGATCCACAACTATCGACCGATTAGTGGACATATACATCATATCTCTATCTGCTGAAATTTGCCTTCTGGCTTTCTGGAGGTTATCTAGTCACACTCGTTTACCAAGTCTCTCCAGGCACTCGAGCGATCAAACGTGTACAAGAAGGTCGATGAATACCATTTGAAGAAGTGGAAGGCTTCCCGCCTACAGTCAATGGCTCTTGATCAGGCTAAAATGAAGTGGGCTACCATTATAAAAATGGTCGAGACTTCGGTCAGGCTTGTCAAGAAGTCGGAAAATCAAGTTATGGTGGCCAAGAGGAAGCTAGTAGTGATCGATGAGGAGCTCTTCACAGTCTTGGATTTTCTGTCGATCATCGAACAAGATAACTATGAGCTAAAAGCAAAAATGGTAATGATGAAGACTGTTGAAGAGTTCTTTTAGTTGTTTCCTTCCCACTTTATGCAGGTAAAGATTTTAAGTGAGTAGCTTAGAATTGGCAGCATCACAAAAATTGATCAATTCATTTGCTCGAGCTTGGTTGACCTAAAGTATGCTGGCTTAATTTATTTCATTACTCTCTACACCATTTTCGAGGGGTCATTTGGGGAAGATTGGGACCATGAAGGTGAAAAAATGTTCTCTGGTTTACTTTTTTGACACAAACACTTTTTTCTTTTTTTTTTCAAGAGGGTCTTTTTGTAAGGTTTATATAGATAAAATTTTTTATATACATAGAAATTTTATATATTTCCTTATATTTGAAATAAAATTGGTCCATTCGGTTATTTTTCATACATTTTATTGTTTTATCTTTATTGTTTCTTTGTGATAATTACTTGTTGTTGAGTATATGTTTGATGGATGACTTGGACCTTATCAACGGTCGTAGGTCATTTTTTGATGTGTCATGGCTCGACAAAAGTCTTACACGGTTGGTCTCATTTTGTTTCTAGAGAGGGAACCCCCGCCTGAGCTACACAGATGTTGAGCTTTAAGACTATCTTTTTTACTTTGTGCTATGGGCACTGATTGAACGTATTTAGTGTCATTGTCACCTGTCTTTATTTTTGATATTGTCGCCCAGCTCGCTTCTTATACTTTTCAAGGTGTAAGCTTCTAAATAGAATAATTGCCTTTCGCCAAAACTTAGGCTGATCTTATCATTGCCTTTGTGGGGCCGTCAATACTCACCACTGTGGTGATTTGTGTCTTATCCTTCATGGATCTTATCATTATTGGATAGAGAACCACTTTTAGAACTTTTTCCGATTCAAGCTCAGAGACTAAAAATTTTTGGTGTGGGAGCATTGTGGAATATTCTATCGACCGGAGCTCTTTGGGGTTGCAGTCAACTTGTTTTTTTTTTATTATTATTATTTGGATTCAAGTTTCCCAAGTGACAAATTGAACCAGGGAGGTTTTTCAAGAAATTTATCTTATGATTAGAAAATTTTTATAAATAATACTCCCTTTATGTATTGACTAGACTATTGCAGCTTCAGACAGGCCAAGCAGTGCGCTAGTATGATCGATCGATTTATTTTGACAACAGGAGCCAGTTATCTGTTTTGAGGTACTCGCCTCCTAGCCAAAACCTCTACGAAGACGATAAAAATGACATTTCAGACTCAAGCTATGTTGCATGAACTCTTTATTATGCTCCCTATTTAAGAGTTTTTGAATTCTATTTCTCCTCGTTGGTGTAGCTTCACTTCTTATTCGTAGCATGCTCCACGATCACTGAACCTTTTAAGATTTTGAATCCAAATTTGTCACGTGAGGCATGCCCAAGAATCAGAGCGGTAGGAACCTTAAGGGAGAAGTGACGAGAGAAAAAAGAACGAAAAAAAGAGCACAAATAAACTTGCTCCGCATAGGGACAAATTAATAGGGGTATTCTCGTAATTTGTGATCTTTTTTATATATTGTAACTAAAAAGTTACCAGAAAAAAGAAGAGAGAGATCTCCTTACAGAGTATGGATCGGGAGAGAATAGCTAAAAACCCATTCTTACATGCCCTATTTATAGAAGATAGAGGGTCACAAAGTGAAAAATAACACATATGACTCTGTTTTAATAAGGGGGTTGCAGGATATTATTGCATTTTATTGCATCATTTTATTTTCGTAACTCTGACGTCTTCTAATGTTTTTGGACCTACCAGTCAACAGACTATTGAGTCAATTGACCGCGTTGTTGTCGGTCAGTTACTTTGTCTAGATATCGGCCGGTCTTTGCTCTCAGAAGTCAATCAGCTAAAGAGATGGTAGCCGGTTGGCCTTAGTGTTGACAATCAACATTCTTTCTCCTTAGTGATCTTTGGTGGAAAGTGTTGAGAGAGCCTCGCATTGATACTCGTAAGATTGCTAGGTGTAATACACCTTTGTTTTGTTGTTGGGATAAATTATTACTCTCAGTCGATTTGAGTGGCCCTTTAGGTTGGTTGTCAGCCTTTCGATTGTCCGGGGGGTTCTTCATCCAGTTAGAGGAATACTCTTTTGTTTTATCTATTTTGATATGGAATATCAAATTGTCTGAAGTTCATACAGGTACAGTGTGTGTGTATATATATATATTATGGATACTATTCATCAGTAACATCATG
>NW_018164718.1:2104793-2111692 GCF_001263595.1 Phalaenopsis equestris | reverse complement strand
GCGATTTATGTGGTTTAGCATAAATCTGCCTACGTCCATGGGTAGACGTTATTCTTCTATCAACACGTGGGGAGAAAAATATCGGCCAAATTAAGATCACACTCACATCCTCCATAATTCCTCATATAACTAAGAAAAGATTAGTGTATAAAAATTAGGAATATTTCTAATATAGGAAAGATCTTATATTTAGATATCCTAAAATTAGTTGTCATAATATAGAAATATCATATAATTAGATCTCCCCAAATTAAGTTATATAATATCAATTTTTCTAATATACTCAATTCCTAATTTTCAACAATAGATTTTAATACTTTCCACAGCATGTATTGCATCTATTTGTTTATCCTTGCTTTATATTTCCTTGTATAATGCGATTTATGTGGTTTAGCATAAATCTGCCTACGTTCATGAGTAGACGTTATTCTACTATCAGCACGTGGGGAGAAAAATATCGCCCGAATTAAGATCACACCCACATCCTCCATAATTCCTCATATAACCAAGAAAAGATTAGTGCATAAAAGTTAGGAATATTTCCAATATAGGAAAGACCTTATATTTAGATATCCTAAAATTAGTTGTCATAATATAGAAATATCATATAATTAGATCTCCCCAAATTAGGTTATCTAATATCAATTTTTCTAATATACTCAATTTCTAATTTTCAACAATAGATTTTATTACTTTCCACAGCATGCATTGCATCTATTTGTTTATCCTTGCTTTATATTTGTTTGCATACCTTCTATGAATCCCTTTTACCAACATTGTTTTTGGACTTCAGCAAATAAAAAATGTGTCCGAGTTTGAGCCAAGTAAATGCCAAACTTTCTGCTCATGTAATGTGTTTTTCTACAACCTTGTGGATTCTCAAAGCTTCTCATTTAAATTTCAGTTTATATCCCTTTTTGTGATTTGCAATCATTGTTATTATTAAGAGTTTGATGTCACCCATAAGAAAAAAAAAAATCAGTGTTGTCCATATCGAACTTTTCATTAAATTTGAGTGATTTATTGATGTGGATTACTTCCTGGTTTGATCCAAAATTTTTTGCAGTTATTTAGACAAATAAATCTCTGTTTTTAGCATTCTTTGTAGTTATTCTACTTTGTCTCCTCATAATGTGTCCGAGTTTGAGCCAAGTAAATGCCAAACTTTCTGCTCATGTAATGTGTTTTTCTACAACCTTGTGGATTCTCAAAGCTTCTCATTTAAATTTCAGTTTATATCCCTTTTTGTGATTTGCAATCATTGTTATTATTAAGAGTTTGATGTCACCCATAAGAAAAAAAAAATAATCAGTGTTGTCCATATCAAACTTTTCATTAAATTTGAGTGATTTATTGATGTGGATTACTTCCTGGTTTGATCCTAAATTTTCTGCAGTTATTTAGACAAATAAATCTCTGTTTTTAGCATTCTTTGTGGTTATTCTACTTTGTCTCTTCTTAAAGCTTTACAAAAATAAAACAAAAATCCATCAACTTATTAATATTATAGTAGTTTACTTCAAAAAGTTAACAACAAGATTCATATGCTTGCGGATAATGTTACAATCTTTGTTAAATTTTTTATGCATTTAATTGGTCTTAATTAATTGGTCTTAGCAAGTGTTGGTACTAATTCAAGTTTATGTTTTCTCATAGCAACCAATCCCGGACTATCCTCCATGTTCATGTCTTCATGATTATTGCCTCTAGGAAGTGACCAATTGAAGCGAAGCAAGATATTTGCCAATGTAAGCTCGACGATAGATATTGCAAATGGCATCCCTGGGCAAATTCTTCTACCTGCCCCAAATGGTATGTAATGGAAATCTTTACCTCTATAGTCTATCGTACTGCCCAAAAATCTCTCTGGTTTAAAATCTTCAGCAGAATCCCAATAAGCTTCATCTCTACCTATAGCCCATGCATTGATAATTACTCTTGTTTCTTTAGGAATGTTATATCCTTCTACTTCACAAGATTGACTGGACTCTCGTGGAAGCAATAGAGGAATAGGTGGATGAAGGCGAAGGACTTCCTTCACAACAGCATTCAAATATTTGAGTTGTCCCAACTGTTCCTCAGATACCATATCTTTTCCATTAGCTATTTCTCTCACTTCATCTCTTGCCTTCTTCATCACTTCTGGATTTCGAATAAGTTCAGCCATGCTCCAATCTAAGGTAACGAATGAAGTGTCTGTTCCAGCAGCAAACATATCCTACACCATGTATGTCAAGGAAAGTCCCCAATTAGATTTCATAAATATTTAAATGAATGGATTTGAATTTAAATATTGATTACTTACCATTAGAGTTGCCTTGATATGTTCCCTTGTGAGGGTAATGTCAAAGCTAGAACCTCTCTGCAATTCAAGCAAAATATCAATGAAATCAGTTGAAGTGTCTTTGCTATCACCATCTTCCCTGTGCCTGTTCAAATGATTATCAATAAACTCCTCGAAGAGAGAATCCCAAGCATTGAAGTGATTTCTAAGTCTGGCCTCCAATCCAAAAAGCACATCCAACCACCTCAGCTTTGGGAAAAGGTTTTCGAAGAATACAACGGAAAAGAAAGTTGAGTTCTTCTGTGCCAGTTCACAAACCAATCTCCTCTTCTCGTCACTCATCGATGATCCTAAAACTACTCTGCAGAGAATACTGCTAACATATAAAGTGAACATCTCAGTGATACATACAACACCATTATTTTTCAAAGCAGAATCTGCAATTCTATCAAGAAAGCAAGCCATCTCCTCTTTACGAATACTGCTAAAGGACTGCACCATTTTTTGGCTGAAGAGATGAGTCATTCCAATTCTCCTCATCTGTCTCCAACAATCACCATAAGGTGAGAAGGCTATGTCAATGTTATTGTAAGATAATAACTTTGATACTTTGGAGGAGGGTCGGCTTGCAAATATGGTGTCATGAGTTTTCACGAATTCTTGAGCATGCTGCGGCGATGAGACAACCAGTGTGGGAATGGAGCCAAGATGTAGGAGCATGAGGGATCCATGCTTCTTCGACAGCTCCCTGAGTGCGTGTTGTGGCAACGAGCCAAGTTGATGAATATTACCTATAAAGGGAAGGCCTGGAAGTGTAGGAAGGAGAGGTATCTTGCTTTTGATGCTCCTCCTTCTCTTACTTTCTGCTAGCAGGATGAACAAGGGAACCAAGAAGAAAGCAACTACAGCAACTGTTGC
Organism: Phalaenopsis equestris; assembly: GCF_001263595.1. Lineage (NCBI taxonomy): Eukaryota > Viridiplantae > Streptophyta > Magnoliopsida > Asparagales > Orchidaceae > Phalaenopsis > Phalaenopsis equestris. The sequence goes on along the minus strand of NW_018164718.1, from coordinate 2,108,490 downwards.
GTTCATCTTAATTGATCAGCTCCTTTTACGCTTTACTTGCACTCTGCACTGCTCATCTGAGATTTATAAAGAAGACGCAACTTGCTTGCTTAATAATTACTCTACATGAGATGTCAATTCAAGATGCTATTCAGAGATTATTCAAATGCAATGTCCAAATCCAAACTCATCGCTATTAGAATCGTTCAAATATTCAAATCTATATTAATTTATAATGATATTCTTATGAAGACTTTACACGGTCAAAATGTTAAAAATTTAAACTTGGACAAAATATATTTACTGGATAGTATTCATCAATAACATCATGCAAAAAGTCGCCCAGATTTTCAAATTGGTGTACGTCGTCCTCGTACCCTGTTTTTGTTTGAAGAAGTTCATGGAACAGTACGAGGAGAACAATTAGATCGATGGAGTTATTGCCTCTTCCGTGGAATACAAATGAATCAAGTTCAACGGCGTTGAAGCTCCACTCCAGCATATGTCCCATTTATGTATGGTATATGAGCCATACCTAACATATTGCAACCTGCCACTCCTCGCCATTTCTCTCAGCCGCCCGCCGCCCGCCGCCCTCCATCACTAGTCGTCGAAATCACTTACTAGTTGAAACTATCAAATGTCATATGCCACTTGCCAATAATATTTTATATATTTTAAAATTTATTGTATTGAATCTACTTAAAACCAAACAAAAAACACATAAACTCCTTTTATATTAAAATAAGCCAGATAACTCTGAAATACTTCAAATACAATACATTACTTCTATATTAAATTCATTTTACACTGCATCATTTTTTCAACAAACCACACATCCCTTAACAACGAATGAAATCATCATCTAATAAATCATCTAATATGTAAGTGCCTTAAATTCTTACAGATCTTATGAAATATAACATCAACATATAAATGAAAAAATACATTGAAATCCTGAATTTCATGGTCGTCCTCCTCATTCTGCACATCACTCAGAGGCCGCTTGTCACAATGATGTATGTCTCGCTGCAGTTGTTCAACTGTTTCTTGAAGCCTCTTGGCCCTTGTATCCCTAACATGTAAATCAGTGACAGAGAAGAGAAGTAGCCACAAACATCACTAGAGCCCAATGACCGCCTAGAAAGATTCACTGAGAACTCTAATAAAATGGAGTAGAAGAAGAGGGACATGAAAATTTTGCGGGTTAGGTTTGATTTTAAAAGGATTAGCCGTAGATTACAGGGCTGAAAATTCAATTTTTAGAATTCTGTGCCGGAACATTCAATCGGTATTATGTCTCTTTTAAGTAAAGTATCGCACGACTAAAAATTTAGACATTGTTTCTGTCAAAAACCAAATACAGTTGAATTTAACCCCACAAATTCAGCTGCTAAATTGAGTTATTGCTACAGCTTTACTAATCCTAGATATAATTAGTTTTAAAAGAAAACCAAAACACAGAGCATTAAACTTCTTAGTGTATTACCAAAATGTTTGAAAAAGCCAATAACTCGACGCCTTTAGATATTCCTTTGAAATTCTTAAGACAATAGTGTTCCATTATGTATGGGTGATATTTTCGGTAAAGATGAACCCAAAAGGCAATATGTATAATTTGAGCCAACAACCAAAGGTGAAAAACTATAACCTCAACTATTATATTACGGATAAATGCGCGTTGATAGCCTATTTTAGTTTTAACTTTAGCCACCGAGCACTTGAGGTAAGAGATTTCCTCCTTGTCCTACCACTTTGAGTGGCAAGAGTTTTGAGAAGATTGATGACAATCTTCAGTTAGCTTTTTTTTTAATCTTAAATGGCTTTAATGATTTCGTTATGCTTAGTAATTTATGACTTGGATTGCCTTCAAGTTATAAATCTTAACCCTGCACATACATATTGTTCTCTGGATGTGGTTGTTTTATCGTACGAATTACATCATATATTCTTCATTAATGGATGGGCAAGGATTGTCGTGGCTCTGCTTGGATGGGCAAGGACACTGGTGCTCTTTTCTTTTGCTGTTTTGAAATAAGCGAGTATAATTAATCTTCTTTCTGCTTTGGATTGGCTAAATGTACAATAATAAGCGAGTATAATTAATCTTCTTTCTGCTTTGGAGGAACTAGAGCATTAAAAAAAAATTTATTTGCTGTGCTTTAAGTTTGGCTAAATGTACAATTATCATGTGCCCATGTTATAGGTATGCACAAGTGCAATCCATGAGACCTCTAGGTATTGAAAATGCCGCGTGAGCTTCCATAAAGAGTTATTGGGACTTTCATGATGTTCTATTGATTTAATTTGAGGGCATGCAAATTAAATTTCCCTGCTGCACATATGTTCGAAATTTGCTTAGCTTCTTGTTGATTATGTGTTCTGCCTTGTAAGGAGATGGTGAGGCTAACAAAAGGTGCATGCAAATTAAATTTCCCTGCTGCACATATGTTGAGCTTTGAAATTTTCTTAGCTTCTTGTTGATTATGTGTTCTGAATTTTCTTGTAAGGAGATGGTGAGGCTAACAGAAGATTTTTCATTTTTTCTGTGAATGTTTAAAGGCTTGCATTCAAGCTTGTTTTAAAGATATTTTCTTTTGAAGAGAAATACGAAATTTTGACAAGTTCAGTTATGAAGATTTGAAGGTTTGACAATTTCATTTATGGAAACTCTAAAGCTTTGATCGGTTCGTAGTTCATGCATTCGAATATGAGAAATCTGACATTGCAATATATTTGTATTTGAAAAGTTTGAGGTCTCTGTATGTCTGCATATTCGAAATTCAATAATTATATGTGCTTACATAGTTAAAAAAGCTGAAATTTCTCTATGATGTATTGCTGAAATTATGGTGTTCACATGTCCAAAAGTCATTTAATTTCTTTTAGTTATGGGCATTTAGTTGCATACCACACAATTCTTTTGTATTTATAAGATTTTGTTCTTTGTGTTATTTTGACCCCCAATTAATGAACTAAGGTAAAAGGGTATTTTTGTAATGTGGTACCGCTCACCTATCACATCTCACCTACCGTTCACCTACCGCTCACCTACTTCCCACCTACCACTCTCTTGCTTCTATAAATAGAGAGGGTGTGAGGCTTAGGAGAGAAAGGGAGAAGATATCTTAAGTTACCACAAAGGAGGAGAGAATAGCTATAGAGTTAGAGAGGAGGAGAGCATCTTGAGGCCTTGTATCAAGGTGTCGCTTGAGAGGGAGGCCATAGAAGAAAGATGAGGGCTCATCTCTTTGTATAAGCTATGTATTCTCCATTTTTTTTGCCTTAGTGAAATATTTGATTGATTCCCTCCCGTGGACGTTGATCCAGTTGGATCGAACCACGTAAACGATCTGTGTTTGCTTGTATTTTTTTCGTCTCATTTCTATGCTAGGAAGTACATATCTAACAACAATTGACGCCGTCTGTGGGAAGATCCATACTTCTTGGCTAGAGGTGTCCGCGTAAAGGTGTTCGCGGTCAGCGACGAAGAAGAGAAGTTTGGCATTCACAAACAGAGCAAGTGATTCGCGTCGCAGGCAGCCGAATCGCGACAGATTCGGTGAGCAGTGGAAGCTTTGATCGACTGGATTCGCACCGCAGGTTGTGCGGTTCGGCGAGACGGAGGAGGAACAGTCCGTGAGTGAGAGTCGAAAATTAGTGACAAGGTTGCCAGTAGAGGATTTCAGAGCAGGAGTTCGGTCTTGCGAGCAGCTCG
>NW_018164718.1:2096866-2104476 GCF_001263595.1 Phalaenopsis equestris | reverse complement strand
TGAATTTCTAATGGTGGGGTACCTCTTCTAATTTTCTAAGACTAGTCAATAGGAAAGTCCTATGGCTAGACCTAGGCTACTAAAGAAGTTTTCTAGACCTCAACCAAAAGTGAGGTCAACAGAAGGGCAGCAGGTAGAATTCATTGGAAGAAATCCTAGCCACGACAATGAGTTTCGTCAAATTCGACATTGAGAAATTCAATGGGAAGAACGACTTCGGCCTATGGAGAGTAAAGATGAGAGCTCTATTGATTCAGCAGGGTGTTGCAGAGGCCTTGCAAGGGTCGGCGACATTGCCGACCGACATGACCGAGAAGGAGAAGATCGCATACTGGATAAGACCCACGGTTTGATAATCCTGAGCTTGGGCGACAAAGTTCTGAGGGTGGTGTCGAGGGAGACAACAACTCAAGCACTTTAGGCTAAACTCGAGGTACTCTAAATGACAAAGTCTCTGGCTAATATGCTCTTTCTGAAGTAGCGCTTATACTCCTTTAAAATGCATGAAGACAACTCCGTCTCAGAGCAGATCGACGAGTTCAACAAGATCATCGACGACCTCGAGAACATCGACGTCAAGATGGACGATGAGGACAAGGCACTACTGTTGCTAAACTCTATTCCTAAGAGCTACAAGCATTTCAAGGATGCGATGCTCTATGGAAGGGGACAGACTATTATTCTGGAGGAGGTTCAATCTCTGATTAGAGCCAAAGAACTTCAAAGGAAGCATGACATGGACAAGGAAGTCAACGGAGACAATCTTATTGCCAGAGGAAGATCAGACAAGAAAGATTCAAGAAATGGTCAGTACAGATCAAGGTCAAGCAAGGATGACGGGAATCAGTCATCAAAGGGATCTTTCAAGTGCTACCATTGTCACAAGGACGATCATTTCAAGAGAAACTGCCCAGACAGGAAGAATAAGTACCAAGAAGAGCCAGAAGAATCAGGAGAAGCAAGCGTAGCCTCGGATGACTACGATTCTGCTGAGGCCCTGGTGATCACAGAATCTAAATCCAGTAAGGCGTGGATCCTCGGCTCAGGGTGTTCTTTCCACATGTGTCCACACAAAGACTGGTTCGAGACACTGCAACAGGAAAATGATGGGTCTGTTCTACTGGGAGACAATAAAGCTCACAGGGTTGTTGGAAGTGGATCAATTAGGATAAGGATGTTTGATGAAGTTGAACGAGTACTGAAAAATGTCAGGTACATACCAGAGCTCAAAAGAAATCTAATTTATTTAGGTACGTTGGAGTCAAGTGGATGCTCGTTCAAGGCAGAGAATGACTGCATCAGAGTAACCAAAGGCCCTCGTGTCGTCATACAAGAAGTCAGGAAAAAGGGGTTGTACTCTCTTATCGGAAGAACCGTGATTGCTAAGTCCATGTATTGTTTAAACTTAGCAGACTCAAGCAAGGGCTGAGGGCCCCTCAGGGGCCAGGTGGAGGGAATCTTTACTTTGAAGCTTCTCAATTGAGGGTCAAGGTGGAGAATTGTTATTTTGACCCCCAATTAATGAAATAAGGTAAAATGGTACTTTTGTAATGTGGTACCGCTCACCTATCACATCTCACCTACCGTTCACCTACCGCTCACCTACCTCCCACCTTCCACTCTCTTGCTTCTATAAATAGAGAGGGTGTGAGGCTTAGGAGAGAAAGGGAGAAGATATCTTAAGCTACCACAAAGAAGAAGAGAATAGCTATAGAGTTAGAGAGGAGGAGAGCATCTTGAGGCCTTGTATCAAGATGTCTCTTAAGAGGGAGGCCATAGAAGGAAGATGAGGGATCATCTCTATTTATAAGCTATGTATTCTGCATTTCTTTTGCCTTCGTGAAATATTTGATTGATTCCCTCCCGTGGACGTAGATCCAGTTGGATCGAACCACATAAACGATCTGTATTTGCTTGTATTTTTTTCGTCTCATTTCTATGCTAGGAAGTACATATCTAACAACACTTTGCATTTATACAATCCAAAATTTTCATATCACATAGAGAAATATCACCATTTTTAACTTTCAAAAGGTGAACCGCACTTTTTCATGCATGAAAGAAATGGTATGTATGTAGAAATTGAAGTTTTAAGTATTAGAGATGTAAATACATAGAAGTTGAGTGGTATGTATATGAATCTTCTTTCAGTTAAAATGTTGTTGATGTATTTTTTTTGTTGGGTCGATTATTAGAAGTGTCACTTGTTGAATTCAGTTAGAATGATTTTAATGTTCATTATAATTTCGGGTCGTTTACATACAAAAGACGCATTTCTTATGAACTTACGTGTCTCATACCTAAACTTCTGTGTTCACATGCATACATCTTGATTCCTGGGCTTAAATGAATGTTGTCTCGGTGAGGATTTAAACGTTGTTTTGGGCTAAACATTTACTCTTTTGAAAGGGATTCAAAGTGTTGATTTTCATGGACCGATTGCTTGCTGTTTGGAGGGTTCAAATGCCTTTTTTGGGTGGATTTGCTTGCTATTTTTGGCCCTACATTTTGCCGTTTTTGGAAGATGTTTGAAGACCATTGGAGCTCGATTTTCATTGCTCGATGATTCAGTTTGTATGCTTACCTAAATATCACTTTTATGCAAATATAGCTGGAAACATGCATAATATAGGGGTATATGGATCATCGGGCAAGGCTATAAGTTGGGCGGTTCGGGGTTAAAAGGTAATGATGCAAAACGCTTCTGTTACTAGAAGTGGGATAGTAGAATAGTATCTCTTGACCCGAGAACCTTCAGGAAGGTGCAGGATCGATGGTACTATTCACCAACACTTGATTATAAGTTGCCCTTGTCTTCCTAGGTTGTCGGTAGCTCTAGTCCTATCAGAGTGATTAAATTGTGGATTATCTGATTTGCAAAACACCCATATATATAATATAACAATAAAAAAAATCTTTTCTCATGACACTACTATTTTTTTTACTGGTAAGTAGAAGTTTAACTTTATATGTTTGACAAATTAAGAATTTGTAGGTTATCATATATAAGTACACTTGTTAATCACTTTGAGCATGTTTGTAGTTGCCCTCCTTCGATTGTTTTGTTGGTAGCTTCTACCCGAGGTTGGACTGGACAAAACACACAGATTGCTTATGGTTGCCTACAGTTGTCTCTCGAGATTTATGAGTCGAAATCTATCCCTAACTTGAATTCTTATAGCCAGCTCCGATTTTTCATATATGTGACAATTGACTTTCTTATACATGCACGTACTCGTATCTCTTCATGATTCGTTTAACTTTTGCACAATATTATGTTTATGGTACTAACCCTTTTTTGCAGCAGCATTGGAGGCAACAAGTATGTGTTATTACGCTCTTTTTACTGCATTTTCTTTCTACTACACTTTTACTGGATAAATATTTGTTTGTTTACACATGTAATGTTACTATTCTATTACTTACTATACCTGTAAATATTCTTAGGTAGAGAACAGTAGGATGTCTGTTTAGGAGGGACTCTGCAGCAAAGCCAGCACCTCAACAATAATGAATATCCATACACACTTTATTGAAACCAAAATCACCACAGCAAGGACCTTAGAGCTTTTTGGGGAGCAGGATGAGGATGCAAGTGGACGAACGACAACTTCTAGCAATGAGCAAGATAAAACATGAAGCGACGGCTAACCTTCAACGAAACTTTCTGTAGTTCGAGGTAGTTTGGCTAGCATGACGTAAATCCTCATACTATCCTTAAGGCATTTGTACGAATGTATGTAGCGCGATATAAGCCCTAACTTTTTTTAGGATTTTGAGGTCGTTGTTCGGTACGACATAAATCCTCCTATTTTTTTGAACCGTTTGTATGGTTTTGTATCGTGCAAATATAAGTGTCAAATTTCTAATAAATTGCAAGATTCAAATAGTATAAATTCTCTTTAAAAGAAATAAAGTCAAATAATAGAATAATTTAGGAAGTCATTGAGGTCCGCCTCAGAATCTGTGAAACCACATACCTTTTCGCTCATTTGGATTCCAAAACTAAATGTTTCACATTGAGTTTTTCCCTTTTTTTTTTCTACAAACAATCATGAATACTAAACATTGAATTTGTGAAGACAAAAATCCTGATTTTAATTAAGATTTTTCTTATGTGTCATCAGTCGCTTAAGATATAATTAACTGTAGAGGTTCGCTTCTATAAGAAATTATGGGCCCATGTAAAATAAACACTATCTAATCCCTATATTAGATAAGGGAATTGTCGGTCATAAATTTTGCAGACAAAAATAGAGTCATAATTTCTTAGTTTAATAGTTAAGACTACTAACAAGTGGTACGCTTATCTTTCAAGATGGTATATCACTTGTGGTATTGTGCTCAATTATCTAAACTATTAAATATATGAGATTTATTCCGTCTTATTTTTCAAAATTAAAACTTTTTTTCAAAATCAAAAAAAAAAAAATATATATATATATATATATTAAATTATTTAAAAGCAACCGAAAAATTCCAATTTGGCACCGACAGGATGAGAAGGTGGTTCTCAGTCAATGATATTTAAGAATCACCACATACCAGAATCAAAATGAGTCGTGGAGTTGATATGGTCCACAGCGCTAGAGGATGAGAAGATGATTCTCAGTCGATGGGATTTAAGCGTCATCATGGCCTGGAATTGAAAAGAGTCATGGTGGGGACATGGTCTGCATCGTCAAACTATGAGAGGTGATTCTTAGCTAACGAGATTCAAGCACCATTCCGGGTTGGAATCAAACTAAGTCATGGCGAGGATATAGTTCACACCGTCGTAGGACGAGAAAGACGATTCTCAGGCGACGACATTTGAGGGTCATCCTTAGCCGAAATCAAAACGAGTCATGCTGGGGACATGGTCCACACTTCCAGAGGATAATGAACAATACTCTTAATCACCAGGAACATTCTCCTGGTTGAATTAAGAAAGGGTCATGTCGGGGACATGGTCTGCACAACTGAACAGAAAAAGTCATGATGGGGACATAGTTCGTACGACCAGACATAAGAAGTCATGGTGTATACATGGTCCATACGGCCAGACACTGTAGCATTAAGGTGACTATAGTGCTCCAAGATAGTGCAACACCTACAAGAATGGAATCCTTAAGGAAATGGAAGGAACACCAGAGAGGCTAGAAAGTACAAAATACTTCTGTATAACATCACCATCTGGTACCGACATCTTTCTCGAGGGAAGGGTAGTATCTATAAGAGCTGCTACAACAGAAGAAGTGATACGTGTGTGACTGTTTCTTTTGAAAGGAGGGTGCATAGCAAACGCCTGATAGGGATGTAGTTCGCACAACCAGATACCATACCATAAAGGTAACTATAGAGCTTCAAGATAGTACAACTTTCATGGGAATGAAATCCTCAAAGAATGGAAGGATCACTACAGAGGCTAGAAAACATAGAAGAGCATTGTAGCGCATCACCATCTGGTGTTGGCATACTCCTCGAGGGAAGATTAGCACCAATGTTAGCAGCTAAACTGGAAGGAGTGCCACATGCATGAATCCTCTTCTTCAGAGTGACATATAGCAGACGCCTCAGATGGCATATGATTATTAAAGGTAATCTCAAATAGGTGGCCGCAGGGACCAAAAGTAATGGTCTTCTCTTGTGCACCGAGAACATTGGGTATAAAGGAAATGACGTTCCTCCCATGTGTTTTAATTTTGGTCAACCCTCGGCTGAGTATTTCTATCAATCAAAAGGGGACATCGATTAAGTTCAAAAAAGTTTTAAAGAACCAATCAAAAGAGTACAACAGCAACAATGCATGTGATGATGCAGCGATTGAAATACTGAGGGCACGACAGAAAGATAAGATTGAATCAGTTGCTAACCAATACAGCTGACTTATGGAATGAATAAAAGGTTCAAAATGCTCAAATAGTTACATTACGAAGAAGGGACTACGTCACAAATATGTAAGAAGAATCCCTAAAAAGAAGAGAGTGTATACTTCCAGCGGCTCTGCAAGTTTGCGATATCGCTAGAACCCACAGAATAGGCGAACACAACTCCGTGTATGGAATAAGTGAGAGTATCTTCTTCACAGAAGTTGCTAATCTTACGAATGCACTGGAATCTCCATAAAGTAAGCAAAACTCCCATGGTGAAGAGAAACCATCGTCCCCAGTAGAGTCGCCAGTCTTGTGAATACGTTGGGATCTGCAAGACACGCAAGCAAAACTCCTGTAGTGAAGAGAAAGCTTCATCCCCAGTGGAGTCGTCAATCTTGCTAATATCCTTGGATCTGCAAGACATGTAAGCAAAACTACCAGCATTAGAATGTAGCCCAGATGTAAGAGAATGAGGGATCCATGCTTCTTCGATAGCTCCCTGAGTGAGTGCTATGGCAGCGAGACAAGTGGATGGCTATTACCTATAAATGGAAAGCTTGAGATTGTTGGAATGAGAGGTATCTTGCTTAAGATGTTCCTTCTCCTCTTACTATCTGCTAGAACAAGATGAACAAGGGAACCAAGACAAAAAGCATCTAGAACTACAATTGGATTCATTATAATTGATCAGTTTTTTATATTTTTCTTGCTCTCTACTCTGCTCATCTCTGATTTACATAGAAGACGCCACTGCCACTGGCTTGCTTGTTAATTATTTCTACGTGAAAAATCAATTCAATATCCTATTTAAAGAGCCCATGATTTGACAAGTAAGCGATTATTCAAATGTTATGTCAAAATCCAAGCTTATCAGGGAGCTATCGAAGAAGCATGGATCAATTATGATATTATGTTCAAATTTTAATATATATATATTTGCTGATCTATATAAATCCTAAATTTAAAATAAAATAGCAAATTTGAAGAAAATTAACTCTAAATCTTCAAGTTTCATTTTTTGATATGCTTAAGGAACAGCATTGTGCTCTGCTTATCACAAGCGCTACAGTCTAGCTTCAGCTGACCGCCGATCGGCTTCATAATTTGATTATTTATTAAAATGGATTTAAAATATTTTGTTGAATCCAACATTTTCTGCATGGTTGGCCTTAGATTCTTGCCCTAAAACTATTACTCTATTGAACTTTGTGCTTTGTTTTTCTCTTACCCACCCTACAAATCATTTTTGGCTCTGTTCTTCACTCTACTAGCCTTTCTTGATATGTTATGTAGAGTTTCCTTATAACCCACGAAATACATATAAGAGTCGAAATTTTCAAAATTGTAATAAATGCCAACCTATGCTACAAACCAAAAGCGATGCAAAAAATTTACAAAAATTCTTAAAGAACTAATCAAAGATTGTTAGGTATGACTCATAATACCAGAATTTGGAGTCTCTTGGAATGAAGAGAAGTCTCTTGGAATTAAAAAGGTGTGTCTCTTGGAATTTAGTGGGTTGACATCAGCGTGGGCGCAGCAGAAGCATGGTGGCCCAACCCACATTGGTGCAGGTGTAACTCTCAGGTATATTTTCTTCTAAGGGGCTGGATATTCGCCAAGGTGGAGATTTGTTATGGTATGACTTATATACCATATAGGGACAGACGCTGGAACGAAGCGGAGCAGAGCGGAGCGAACAAATTGGGAAGTTACGTTATATGGGTTGGGGCTATACGGTACAGGGGTAATTTG
>NW_018164718.1:2057796-2095802 GCF_001263595.1 Phalaenopsis equestris | reverse complement strand
CCGCTATACGGTACAGGGGTAATTTGGTAATTACATATTGTACTGTAGGGTTTACTCTAGGATTATAAATAGAAATGTTTGTAATTCTAGGTCTTTGAGAGAGTTGAATTTTGTATTTTGTATTCTTTTCTGAATATTGAAAAGGAGATCGACGCTCTGCTCCCGAGGGCGTAGGCATCTTTGCCGAACCTCGTTAAATCTCTGTGTTCTTCTGGATTTGTGCCGATTCTAGTTTTTCCTCGCCCTAGTTTTCTCAACAAGTGGTATCAGAGCTTGCGGACGCAGAGCACTGTTCCTGTTCGTGGATCGCGAAGCTCGCTGGAAGGGAACAGTGCTTGGGCGGAATAGGCGGGATCCAGAAAAGGGAAGGAGCGGAGGGCAATAAATTAATTTTGAAACTTTCCTTTGCTGAAGAATATTCCATATTCTTTGCCTCTGTTCAAATATTCAAGAAGGAATATTCCTGCGCTGCTGGCTGTCCTTGAGGAGTTAATTAAAAAGGAATTTCTTGCGGTGTTAATTAAGAAGGAATTTCTTGCGAAGTTAATTAAGAATGAAACATTTCCGATTCTAGTTTTTCCTCACCCTAGTTTTCTCAACAAAGATGTAACATTTCCTTGATGAAAAGTTGGGACAAGCTCATCGAAATAGGCTACATAAAGTCACCTTTGGGACCTAGGGTTGTAAATGAACCTGTGTATTTGATAAATCATGAACTCAGCTCAATTAATACTCAAACATGTTTGTTTAAATTAGTAAAATAATAAGTTTGAAAATTCTTTAAAAGCTCAAAGGCTAAATGAATTAAACATGTACAAGATATAACATTTTTATTTATATTGATGAACTAACCCGTTTGTTGTTTGACAAGTAACTTATTAAATGCTCTATATTAAGCACTCACTAATTCTAGCCTGAAAATTGAGCTGAAAAACTTGGGTGTAAGCATCAGTGCTTCATTTAAATCTTGATTCTGAGTTTAGTATGAACATATTTTGGCCATATAACACAAATATCATTAATTTGTTTTTTCCCTATAGACTCATTAAGTACATGTGCTTTCAAGCGATATCAAAATACTCATTTAAAATTACTTTTAGCCTTGTTTCCTTCATGTATTATTATGATTAATTTTCATAATTAGAATATCTTCAATTTAATAAATTAAAACATATTTAAATTTATCAATAATTATTTTCAGTCAAGTATTTTAGTATAAGCAAACATCTGTAATTATATTGGAATACTCCAAATTTAATCAAAACAGCAGTATATTATATATAAGGAGGATACAATTCATACATGTATTCATTTTATCAGATGGATTTTTTAAATGAATAATTTCAGGCGGACAATGGATCTTCTAAAGATTAACTATAGTTTGACATTGATGTCTTTAACTATTGGTCTGCGTTATGATGTCTGCACATAATTTTTATAATGGTTATATGTTAAAAAGTATGATCGGTAGGTGAACTTCTTGCATCCTGCAACGCTTCATCTTTCATCTGGCGTTCTGGTCTTGGGGAGCCGTTCGCTTCAACGCCGTTGAACTTGATTTATATATATTCCACGGAAGAAGCATTCACTCCATCGATCTAAATGTTCTCCTCGTACTGTTCCATGAACTTCTTCAAACAGAAACAGAGCATGAGGACGACGTACACCAATTTGAAAATCTGGACGACATTTGGCATAATGTTATTGATGAATGGCATCTTGTCCAAGTTTAAATTTTTAACATTTTGACCGTGTAAAGTCTTCATAAGAATGTAATTATAAATTATTATAAATTTGAATATTTGAACGGTTAGTGGTGATGAATTTGGATTTGGACATTACATTTGAATAATCGTTGAATAACATGTTGAATTGACGTTTCATGCAGAGGTAATTAATAAGCAAGCAAGTGGCGGCTTCTTTATAAATCACAGATGAGCAATGCAGAGAGCAAGCAAAACGTAAAAGGAGCTGATCAATTAAGATGAACACAGCTGTTGCTCTAGTTGCTTTCTTCTTGGTTCCCTTGTGCATCCTGCTAGCAGAAAGTAAGAGAAGGAGGAGCATCAAAAGCAAGATACCTCTCCTTCCTACACTTCCAGGCCTCCCCTTTATAGGTAATATTCATCAACTTGGCTCGTTGCCACAACACTCACTCAGGGAGCTGTCGAAGAAGCATGGATCCCTCATGCTCCTACATCTTGGCTCCATTCCCACACTGGTTGTCTCATCGCCGCAGCATGCTCAAGAATTCGTGAAAACTCATGACACCATATTTGCAAGCCGACCCTCCACCAAAGTATCAAAGTTATTATCTTACAATAATATTGACATAGCATTCTCACCTTATGGTGATTGTTGGAGACAGATGAGGAGAATTGGCATGACACATCTCTTCAGCCAAAAAATGGTGCAGTCCTTTAGCAGTATTCGTAAAGAGGAGATGGCTTGCTTTCTTGATAGAATTGCAGATTCTGCTTCGAAAAATAATGGTGTTGTATGTATCACTGAGATGTTCACTTTATATGTTAGCAGTATTCTCTGCAGAGTAGTTTTAGGATCATCGATGAGTGATGAAAAGAGGAGATTGGTTTGTGAACTGGTACAGAAGAACTCAACTTTCTTTTCCGTTGTATTCTTCGAAAACCTTTTCCCAAAGCTGAGGTGGTTGGATGTGCTTTTTGGATTGGAGGCCAGACTTAGAAATCACTTCAATGCTTGGGATTCTCTCTTCGAGGAGTTTATTGATAATCATTTGAACAGGCACAGGGAAGATGGTGATAGCAAAGACACTTCAAGTGATTTCATTGATATTTTGCTTGAATTGCAGAGAGGTTCTAGCTTTGACATTACCCTCACAAGGGAACATATCAAGGCAACTCTAATGGTAAGTAATCAACATTTAAATTCAAAACCATTCATTTAAATATTTATGAAATCTAATTGGTGACTTTCCTTGACATACATGGTATAGGATATGTTTGCTGCAGGAACAGACACTTCATTCGTTACCTTAGATTGGAGCATGGCTGAACTTATTCGAAATCCGGAAGTGATGAAGAAGGCAAGAGATGAAGTGAGAGAAATAGCTAATGGAAAAGATATGGTATCTGAGGAACAGTTGGGACAACTCAAATATTTGAATGCTGTTGTGAAGGAAGTCCTTCGCCTTCATCCACCTATTCCTCTATTGCTTCCACGAGAGTCCAGTCAATCTTGTGAAGTAGAAGGATATAACATTCCTAAAGAAACAAGAGTAATTATCAATGCATGGGCTATAGGTAGAGATGAAGCTTATTGGGATTCTGCTGAAGATTTTAAACCAGAGAGATTTTTGGGCAGTACGATAGACTATAGAGGTAAAGATTTCCACTACATACCATTTGGGGCAGGAAGAAGAATTTGCCCAGGGATGCCATTTGCAATGTCTATCGTCGAACTTACATTGGCAAATATCTTGCTTCGCTTCAATTGGTCACTTCCTAGAGGCAATAATCATGAAGACATGAACATGGAGGATAGTCCGGGATTGGTTGCTATGAGAAAACATAAACTTGAATTAGTACCAACACTTGCTAAGACCAATTAAGTGCATAAAAGTTTAGCACAGATTGTAACATCCTCCGCAAGCATATGAATCTTGTTGTTAACTTTTTAAAGTAAACTACAATAATATTAATAAGTTGATAGATTTTTGTTTTATTGTTGTAAAGCCTTATGAAGAGACAAAGTAGAATAACTACAAAGAATACTAAAAACAGAAAGATTAACTTGTCTAAATAACTGCAGAAAAGGTCGGATCAAATCAGGAACTAATCCACATCAATACACCGCTCAAGGCTCATATCTAGGGAGTTGGAGTTTCTTTTGAAGAGGCGTGTCTCCTGGTGAAAAGGAGTGTCTCTTGGAATAAAGGGGGTTGGGAGGAGCGAGGGCGTGATTGTAATTTTATCTGAGAGTTTGTATATGTCTATTTATATGGGAAACCCTATGGGATGTAATTGAACTTCTCTGAAATAGTGAAACCGCCGCTCGCTTCCGAGGACGTAGGCAATTCTTTGCCGAACCTCGTTAAATCTCTGTGTTCTTCTTCTAGTTTGTGTCGATTCCTGTTTTATTCCGCGTTAAATTTCACAACACAATACACCGCTCACATTTAATGAAAAGCCTGATATGGACAATACTCTTTTTTATATATATATATATATGGGTGACATCAAACTCTTAATAATAACAATGATTGCAAATCCCAGAAGGGGATATAAACAGAACTTCTTGAGAATCCACAAGCTCGTAGAAAAGCACATTCCATGAGCAGAAAGTTTGACATTTACTTGGCTCAAACTTGGACACATTTTTTATTTGTTGAAGTCAAAAAACAAGGTTGGTAAAAGGGATTCATAGAAGTTATACAAAGAAATTTAAATCAAGAATAAACAAATAGATGAAATACATGTTGTGGAAAGCATTAAATCTAATGTAGTAAAGTAGGAAGTGAGTATATTAGAAAGATTGATATAAGATAAACTAATTTGGGGAGATCTAATTTTATGATATTTCTATATTATGACACTAATTTGAGGATATCTAAATTTAAGATTTTTCCTATTTTGGAAATATTCCTAATTTTTATACTCTAATCTTTTCTTAGTTATACGAGGAATTATGAAGAATATGGGTGTGTTCTTAATTCGGCCGATATTTTTCTCCCCACGTGTTGATAGTAGAATAACGTCTACCATGGACATAGGCAGATTTATGCTAAGCCACGTAAATCTCACTATGCTTGGCTGCTTGGTTGTTGTGCGAGTTTATTTACCGCATTGTTTTGCACAATATTAGAATCATAGAGGTTTGTGACCACTTAGTCTTTTGATGTTGCTTTACTTTATGAATTGCGGGATGTACTTGGGGTTTGCTTGTGAGTTTACTTCTTGACCCATCCCATTGAATTTCTTGTGTAACACCTGAACATCATCCTAAAAATAATATTTTTAGACTTAATGTAAGTTGTGTTTGGCAAAGACCAACTCCTACTAACACTAATCAGCCTTTTCAATGGATTGTTTATACTAAAAACATTGGCAGCATTCTCATCTTAGGAAGGGATTCTCTACGCATCACGCAGATTTTAAAAGTAGTGTCGTAACTGTCAAAAGAGTTGAATACATCTGTGTAATATTTTATGCCTTGCTTTGATATTTTTACTTTTGGAAAACATGGATAAGGATAATTAATGGCAAACTTTCATATTTATGGATATATTCAAAATCTCTAGAGACAAATAATTGCTAAACGAAAAAAATAAAATCAAATTAAAAAAAGAACAAAACGATTAAAGTGATATGATGTTGATCTTATACTCGACGTTAAATAAATACATAATAACACCAATCGATGGAAGAGAAAGTGCTTTTGAAATAATTAATTGGTTAAAATGCTACTACTGAGTGTTTATTTTTATTAAAAGAACACATCATAAAAGACAAAGCAAGCTAAACAATAAATGGAGAAACCTTATGGCAATATACGCAGAAAAATCCTCTTATATTTTATTAGTTAATGCCATGACATCAATTATTATAAATATCTGATTTAAGTAATAGTTAAAAAATAGCCTATTGTTGAAACTATTTAGATAATGATTCAACAATGAAAGCAACAACCATCAAATCTTCTTTTCAAAAATTTAAAAAGAAAAAAGATTGTTGTAACAAATTATTATTTTTTTAATCATTCAAAGCTAGGACGCAGCTTTTAACATTTCTTTGAAATATTATTTAGCATCATTTTAAGCTCTATTTTGTTCCTAGTTTCCTTCCATTTCTAAGTTCTAAACTAGCATGACAAATGAAATGTATCATCACTTAACATGACACCTGAAGGCTTCTTACCACTAACCATAAATGTGCTCTTAAAGCCGACCGAACAGACCGAACGGGTTGTGTAGATACAAAATAAAAAAAAAAGATGGACAAACTGTCAATCATGTCCTATTTTTTAGTTATCTTGGGCGTAAAAAACCAGGAAGTACAATCATTAGAAGAACCGATTACAAGATAAATGAACTTTACTTTCTGCATTTAATTCTCTTATTCTTATTATAACTATCACTTTCAAGAAGCAAGAGAATTAGGAAACTAAAATATGTAGATCCAAAATGTGTCACCATGAATGTTAATTAGATTCAACGAATTAAGATTTGAAGACGAAGATCCAAGAAGACCCAACAGCAGAAGACCAAGGGACCCACCAGAGGGATACTAAAAGACACATTAGGGAAAGATCAAATGACTCGTTTGACCAAAGTGTTATCTCAATTAACCATCTTCTGGAGCAAACCGAACACAGACCATCCAAACCAAGAACCAAGATCAATCAGGTTGAGGTAAGGTATCAGTCCAACTCTAGCCTTCAATTCGACGCGAGGGAAATTACTCACTAGACATCACACAAACACCTCTGATACACTCATCAAGAGGATGGGGATTGACCATGATATACTCCAAGTGCATCCTAAATAACTCCTCTATTAAGAGGTGAGCTACCCCTCAAATTACAGTGAGTCACCCATTTCCATATGGCCTAGTCTCATCATGTCAATTGGAGTTCCTCACCTAGGGATCAATGGTCAACAATCAAAATATAGTAGTATACCTGTAGAATCAAGTGATCCAAGCCAAATTCTTTTGAACTAAATACCATCGAAAGCCGACCAAAAACCCCAACTCAACAAAGTTAGATGATTGAATTTTGACAAGCCAAGGCCTATTGATCTCAGCTGATCAAATAGCGGGCTAACCAAACCATAGGCTTATACTTATGAAATATCTAAAATATCATGTAACATCCTCACTAAAGTAGAAACAAGCATGTAATTATACTCATTGTACTCCCTCTCTTATAAATAGAAGGGTCCTTTTTTCAGAAGAGGCTAATGAACAATCATTTTTAATGTTCATTATTGTGCACTTTCTCTTTATCTCTCTCTTGTCTTATGTTCTTTTCCTTGGGTGTGAATCCTAGACAAATTCATATTCAATAGTGTGCTAAAATTTACACACGATGACTAAGATGCCTTGCAAACTATACATTATATTATAAATTTATAATCTAGTGTTAGAGGAAGAGCCAGACAAACTGGCAGAACCAGGTGACTGAGGGGGCCAGGGGTGCTGCACTCCACATTGAAGGCTTCGCCCCGCATACAGAGTGTTGTTGGAGGCA
The DNA here is from genome assembly GCF_001263595.1 of Phalaenopsis equestris. NCBI lineage: Eukaryota > Viridiplantae > Streptophyta > Magnoliopsida > Asparagales > Orchidaceae > Phalaenopsis > Phalaenopsis equestris. Next base: position 2,088,575 of record NW_018164718.1, on the reverse strand, counting down.
GGTAAAATCCATTAAATATTCAAAGTTTCAATGGTCTATGTAGTTATGTGATCTGCCTAAAAATTATCTATTCTTAGTGTACATTTCATGCTCATTTTATGTACATTTTTTATGATATTGTACTTTTAATGAAGATATTTTGCATGTTTTTGGTTCCATGTACTTGGAATGGATATTTAGAGAAAATGAGGACAAAATGGAGCAAAAATGAAAGATTTTGTATAGGGCCATAGCGTCACCCTTGTCGTCATGGCGCCACTTATCGAGCTCATTAGGCTCTATAACGCCCCAAACTGGCACTATAGCGCGAGTAACCAACTTTCTCTAGAATACCCATTGAATTTGGCTAAATTTTGAAGGGATCCCCTTGATGTTTTTTTTATATTAATATGGCCAAATTTTGGACGAAAATAGAGAAGTTTTGGTGTTGGGGTTCTTCTTTGAAAGTTTGGTTGGAGTCTAGTGTGTGTGTGTGTGAGTGAGTGAGTGAGAGTCTTTGTTTTATGTAAGAGTTTGGAGATTGCTTCAAGAAGACTTCAAGATTTGCTTGGGGAGAAGACATAAAGATAAGTATCTTGTATTTATGTTTAAATTTTTTTTATAAAACTTGACTTTCAATACAAATCATGTGTTTTTGTTTTATCTCCATGAATTCTGAGTAATTTCATTTCTTTCTTCTTGCTTATGAGAATTAATCTTGTGGATGAGAATGATTTAAAGAACTTTTTTTTTTTAAACATTATGAAAATATTTTCACCAGTTCTTCATTGACTTTGCAAACTTACCATTTTTATTGTTAAAATCCGTGGAGAAACATAATGACTAGGGAGGGCTAAGATTTCACTAACAAGTGAGTACCACATTTCAACTTGGGTAGAGCCATCACGATAACATGAGGGAGAGTGCAAATAGATAGGGAGATAAGGTTTGATGGGCGCAGAATTAATGTTTATAGGGTGACAAACTAGATTCTTTTATCAATTCGATCTAGAGTTTGGATTATAAGGGTCCCTAGTAGGTCCTATAGAAGATTAACAAAATAAAAAAAAAAGATGGGCAAACTGTCAATCATGTTCTATTTTTTAGTTATCTTGGGCATAAAAAACCAGGAAGTACAATTATTAAAAGTACTGATTACAAGATAAATGAACTTTACTTTCTGCATTTAATTCTCTTATTCTTATTATAACTATCACTTTCAAGAAGCAAGAGAATTAGGAAACTAAAATATGTAGATCCAAAATGTGTCACCATGAATGTTAATTAGATTCAACAATTAAGAGATGAAGACGAAGATCTAAGAAGACCCACCAGCAGAAGATCAAGGGACCCACTGGAGGGATACTAAAAGACAGTGAAGATCAAATGACTCGTTTGACCAAAGTCTTATCTCAATTAACCATCTTCTGGAGCAAACTAAAAACAAACCATCCGAACCAAGAACCAAGATCAATCAGGTTGAGGTAAGGTATCAGTCCAACTCTAGCCTTCAATTCGACTCGAGGGAAATTACTCACTGGACATCACACAAACACCTCCGATACACTCATCGAGAGGATGGGGATTGACCATGATATACTCCAAGTGCATCCTAAAGAACTCCTTTGTTAAGAGGTGAGCTACCCCTCAGATTACAGTGAGTCACCCATTTCCATATGGCCTAGTCTCATCATGTCAATTGGAGTTCCTCACCTAGGGATCAATGGTCAACAATCAAAATATAGTAGTATACCTATAAAATCAAGTCATCCAAGCCAAATACTTTTGAACCCAAGACCATCAAAAGTCAACCAGCAACCCCAACTCAACAAAGTTAGATGATTGAATTTCGACAAGCCAAGGCCTATTGATCTCAGCTGATCAAATAGCGGGGTAACCAAACCATAGGCTTATTCTTATGAAATATCTAAAATATCATGTAACATCCTCACTAAAGTAGAAACAAGCATGTAATTATACTCATTGTACTCCCTCTCTTATAAATAGAAGGGTCCTTTTTTCAGAAGAGGCTAATGAACAATCATTTTTAATGTTCATTATTGTGCACTTTCTCTTTATCTCTCTCTTGTCTACTGTTCTTTTCCTTGGGTGTGAATCCTAGACAAATTCATATTCAACAGTGTGCTAAAATTTACACACGATGACTAAGATGCCTTGCAAACTATACATTATATTATAAATTTATAATCTAGTGTTAGAGGAAGAGCCAGACAAACTGGCAGAACCAGGTGACTGAGGGGGCCAGGGGTGCTGCACTCCACATTGAAGGCTTCGCCCCGCATACAGAGTGTTGTTGGAGGCAGGTAAAATCCATTAAATATTCAAAGGTTCAATGGTCTATGTAGTTATGTGATCTGCCTAAAAATTATCTATTGTTAGTGTACATTTCATGCTCATTTTATTTATATTTTTTATGATATTGTACTTTAAATGAAGATATTTTCCATGTTTTTGGTTTCATGTACTTGGAATGAACATTTAGAGAAAATGAGGACAAAATGGAGCAAAAATGGAAGATTTTGTATGGGGCCATAGCGTCACCCTTGTCGTCATGGCGCCACTTATTGAGCTCATTAGGCTCTATAACGGCCCAAACTGGCGCTATAGCACGAGTAACTAACTTTCTCTAGAATACCCATTGAATTTGGCTAAATTTTGAAGGGGTCCTTGAAGTAACCCTTGGTGTTTTTTAGTTATTAATAGGGCCAAATTTTGGACGAAAATAGAGAAGTTTGGGGTGTGTTGGAGAGGACTTCTTGAAGGTTTTAGTGTGTGTGTGTGTGTGTATGAGTGAGTGAGTGAGAGTCTTTGTTTTGTGTAAGAGTTTGGAGATTGCTTCAAGAAGACTTCAAGATTTGCTTGGGGAGAAGACATAAAGATAAGTATCTTGTATTTATGTTCAAGTTTTTTTATAAGACTTGACTTTCAATACAAATCATGTTTTTTTTTTTTTGTTTTATCTCAATGAATTCTGAGTAGTTTCATTTCTTTCTTCTTGCATATGGGAATTAATCTTGTGGATGAGAATGTTTTAAGGAACTTTTTTTTTATTTTTTTTAAACATTATGATAATATTTTCACCAGTTCTTCATTGACTTTGCAAACTTACAATTTTTATTGTTAAAATCCGTTGAGAAACGTAATGACTAGGGAGGGCTATGATCTCACCAACAAGTGAGTACCACATTTCAACTTGGGCAGAGCCATCACGATCACATGAGGAAGAGTGCAAATAGATAGGGAGATAAGTTTTGATGGACATAGAATTAATGTTTATAGAATGACAAACTAGATTCTTTTATCAATTCGATCTAGAATTTTGATCATAGGGGTCCCTAGTAGGTCCTATAGAGAGGGCACAGTGAGTTATCTGGAAGTCAGAAACCATAATCTACTCAGCACTACGACACAAGCAAGTGAAAAACTCTAGGTTAGCCAAACCGAGAGGTGGTAAAGAATAGGAATGCTCCTATTTGACATAATATATCATTTTTTGTTTTTCATCATTCAAATCCTACAATGATTATCATCTCCTTACAAGGGAAAAGATCTTTTTATAACATTCAAACTCTCTTTTAAATTTTATTAGTCTCTTAAACTTTGTTAATCTTTTAATCTTTGCTAGTGTTTTGAACTTTGTTTTTATTTTCTACCTAAATTTAGTGTTAAACTGTTACCAACATTTCGATATTGTTCTCCTATCATATTTATCAGCAATTTAGATAAAGGTTTTACAAGATATTATTAACAATTTATGCTTTCCTCGTGGGATCGATACTTGGGTTTTAAAAAAAAATCTTATATTACTTGAAACGATACGTATACTTACGTAGTACCCATAGGGTGAAGACTTATTATCTATTTTCTAAATCCTTTCATTTATTCACATTAGCCGCTAAAGATAATTTGGGGCAAGATTTTGACAATTTTTTGGAGTTAAGAAAATCTGTGTGGTTGCGGGTTGGGTCATTATGCGGTGTTAATCATTTTCTTATGCTACACATGCCAAGAAGTATGGTCATCAGCTCTTCACTGTTGAGGTGCATGTCCGAACGCATCAGCTCCCAGGGACAATGCCGCGGTTCTTTGAACCTTCTTGGCGAGCGAATGTAAGTACAAAAAGATTGATTTTTCAAGATTTATTTTGACTTTTATTGCTATAAATGCCAATTAATTATTGGTTTTAATTATGAAGGATGAGTGCAAGCGGCTCAGGGAGAAACAAGGGACCAGCCAGATCCTAACCACCGTTAGCAGTAGTGGTAGCCAATGCACCACTACGCAATTTGATTTTGTTCTGTAGATGGAGGCGGCGGGGAAGAAGGGGAGGTTCGACGGCTTGGGTGCGAAGGGCATAGCTATCGAGGCCGAGATCTCCCATGCTTCTGTTGCTTCTGTAGGTGGCACGAACTCGTCACTGTCGGATAATTGGGAGCATGCCAGGCAGGTCACTGCTTGAATAAAGAACTTCGTCATATGCATGAAGGTCAACAAAGAGTTGAGGACAATGCAGATCGTCGGGACAAGCGGCCGATGAACTCTGTTGCTAAGGCGAAGTAGGAGGAGACTGATTAGGAGTTTTTTCGTATTTTTCTTCTTTTTGAATAATTTAATTTATACTGTGGTTATAGATGTGAACTTCTGTTAATTTATATTTAATATTTATTGGATTGTGTCATTTTCTATTATTGTTATTTGTTTGTTATACCCTATGTTGTGATCATGGATTAAAAGTAATTATGCTATTGCATTTTGTTGTGTGCAGGTTGTACGAATCTTGAAATTTATTTATATATCTTTTTTTGTTGTACAGATTTGCATTGGATTTATATCGGCTTTTCTTTGCATTTTCTGACACAACATCGACAATCAAATTTTGATGCGTCTCGATACGGCCTAATGCAAATGCGACAGTAATTTGTTAAATAATTTTGCGGTGACACTAGAAGACACAAAATCCAACGCAATTATTTTGTGTTGACCAATGTCGACGCAAGCACGTTGTAAATTACAATATTGAATCCTGTTTTACCAACGGAAACAAATCCGACGAAAACTCAAGGCAAGCACCAATTTATCATCCGTTTTACCGCTGATTTGCGTTGGTTTTGTTGGACGCAAAATAGCAGAAATCCTGTAGCGCCTGTAAATAACAATTTATGTTTGTGCAATCATGTGCACATTCATTTAGAACTAGGAACGTTAGGTGGGTGAGTTTTTAACTAATATGGGAATGTTCATTTGAGATGAGATTAGAAGGGCAGCAACATTTGACCGAAATAAGGATTGTTTTATTTACTTAAACAGATCGAAATCAACACTTTAGTTCTTATCTTTCACCTAATTTGATTGACTCCCCTATTCCAGGCGCGCATTTTCTGTCCGGACACCTGACGTAAGTGTTCATGAGTTATTTTCAGGTTATTTTTGGGTTATTTTCAATAATCCTGAAATGACCCAAAAATAAACACCGCGGATTATTTTTAGGTTATTTTGGGATTATTATTGAAAACAACCCAAAAATAACCTGAACGCCGCACGTAGAGCTATTTCAGGAGTCCGCACAGAAAAAATTTTGCTATTCCAGATATCATCCGACATGCATGCTTATTATCAGGCACGTTGGCCAAACCTTAATTTAAAGCCTTGCATGCTATTAAATTTACTCTAATTTTCCAAAAGATAAATAAATATATTTAAGCACAAATAATTACAATTTGAAAAACAAGCTTCAATAATTATTTTATGTAGTTACAGATCATAGCTTCTTTCATTCAAATGCTATAGTTTTGTGGGACACGCCTGTAGGAGAACGACATGCCCAGCGTGATGGCGCATGTTGCATCTAGTGCTGTAAATAGGCCGAGCTTGAGCGAGCTCAGGCTTGACTGGTGTTCAGCTCGTTAGAAATAGCTCGTGTTCGAAATTGGCTCGTGAATATTGTGTTCGTGTTCAGCTTGATTTAAATATTTGTGTCCGTATTCGGCTCGAAATTGGCTCGGAAAAATTAAATTGAAGAAAATAGATGTAAATTGTAGGAGTTGAACCTGAACCAAATATGTACAAAAGAAGACGCAACCGCATTACCACACGAGATATTATGATTTAAACTTAGATATAAATATACATATAATATATTATTATATAAATAATTATATATATATTTTTTAATTTCGAGCTAAAACGAGCTAACACGAGCAAAAAAAGAGTTGCTCGTGTTCGGCTCATTTATAATTCGAGCTTTAAAAATTTGTTCGTGTTCAGCTCGTTCGCTCGTTTACTTAACGAACGAGCCGAACACGAGCTGTTCGGATACAATGAGTTTTTTTGACAGCCCTAGTTGCATCCGATCGACCAAAAGCGCACAGATCTACAAATGCTAAAAATTATATAATATATAGCACATACTTCTGTTATTATGTAACTGTTTTTAATGCATTCGTAAATTTTTATTATCCAGAAAGGTATTCACATGAGGGCATTTAATTACTTTTAATTCAAAAAGGAAAGAAAACAAAACAAGAAAGAAAGAACAGGGGAAGAGTTCCCCTGTAAACTAATAATTAAGAAAATTGCTTTGCTAAAGCCAAGTTAAAGAGAGCCGCGCTAACCTGGGTTGGAAATGGGAAGCACAGCTTTGGGACCTTTTCGCTGGCGCATTTGTCTTCGTCGTCTTCATTGATAAGCAAAGCAACCTGCTTACTGAGGTCTGCGAAGAAGACGTCGTCTTCCATCTCCATTGCCAAAATTGAAGGCTTTGCAGAGAGAGGAAGAGAGATGAGAAGCTTTGCTTAGCTCACTTCAAGAGTGGGATATTTTCTTTTTTTGGATGCTGGAGTTGTGAAGAGCCGTTAATAGGCGAGGCAAGGGGATTGACATTTGATGGCGGGGGACGGGACGTTGAGGGCATGTGCATTCGGAAACTTCTGAGGGACCACGACCTCCTTCTTGTTCGGCTCTCTCTTTTTCTTACTACTGAAATAAAAATGACATTTTTATGGGAAAATTACATGGCACCCAAAAAATTGCTTTACATTCAAACCACCAAATTAGTATCTAGAGAAAATTATCGTCATAGCAATGCATGACAATCCATTATATACTCATATAGTAAACCTTGCATAAACACACTATGTGGAAAACTCGAAAATAAAAAAAATCGTAAGGTCTGACTCAATTGAAATGATTCACTATGAGTTAGTGATTACAAGTATAGGTCCTTGCTCCACAGGTGGAAAAGAGTTAAACAATCTCTCAAGTTACAACGGTTGAGCACAGAAAAGCTCGTTGCCTAAAGGTAAGGAGCAGTCGCAACAAGGAATAGGGGTTGGAAGTACACTGCTTTGAGGTTGGCACGATGTTCGAGATGATGTACTGTTTCATAGGTTATTTCGTGACTCCACAACATCGGTTGTTACTCCTCACTCTGCAGCACAACTCTTGACTCCCTACGGAACGGTAGATGATCATTGATGGTGGTTGGGAAGAGTTGTTTGATGATGGTTAGCAACTATAGGAGTGTGATGCAATTGTCGAATCTTCGGTACAGAAGCGATGTTGGATTTCAACTCCTTTTCCAAGCTTCGGTCTTCTCCTAGTTGAATGTATAGGCCCTCTCCTTAAAGGGGGGATAGCTTTCTATTTATAGAGTATGAGAGAAACATCTCTATAAATAATAAAGGAATTTGGAGAACTCTATTGGACGACACGGAGAGATTCTACCGATCGGGCGACATTTAATGAATATTTTAGTACCTTTATGATGTAAGAACTGAGTGTTCTTGGTCCTTATGGATTTGTCTTGTCGAGACATTTGACTGGATTATAAGCTCGTTAGATTTGAAATCCATTTGATATTCCAATTTTGCATTGAAAACTTTCGAAGGAGATTTAACGGCTTAATATGGGCTTAATTTGAATCAGATTGACTAATTTGGTATTATTTGGTCTGTCTTATCAATCAAGTTAGTTTTCAGTTCGATATCAAGTTTGTTGAAATAAGAATTATGGATGATTTTTAATTAAAACTTGAATATTTATTGCTCAAAAAATTGCATTGAGATTCATGTCATGCTTTGAAATTCATGCAAAATGATGCAAATTTATTGACGGCATGTCATTTCCGCATATTCTCATGTGCGGCCAATTTCGTTCCTCGAAAATACCAGAGATCCTAATTTCTAATTTTCCCCCTTTTCTTTTTTAACAGCTAGTTCATATGTATATAAGTATAAAATATATGTATATCAGTTGAGTTGGTAGGGGAACTTCCTTTTCTCCTTTATCTCGAGTTTGAATCTCGCCTCTCCCATTTAATTGAAATTTTGTCAGTGGGCTTGTGTGGTGGATTGCTCCTGGCCATCCCAACTGGTCTGAGCACGAAGTGGGTCATGTTAGTCGGGCCCTAATAAGATAACACAAGTGGGTTGGGTGGGCCTAGCAATTATCGAGCTAGTGTGCTACATCCAAATCAATGTATCTGAGCGATCGGGCTAGTGGGCCCCGTGCATTGAGCCAACAAGGAGGTTCCATGGTTTGTCATATCAATGATATGAGGTGAGTTCAGATTGGGACGCTAAGTTCATGCGTCACATCAGTGATCTGGAGGAGCTCAAATCGAGTGGTTGAGTTCATTTGATGAGATTCAAGTGGCAGATCCGATGACAAGGTTCAGGCGGTGGGATCGAGAGCTCAGATCAGACAGTTTTTGTGAGGTGGTTGATCCAAGGGCTTAGATTAAGCAGTGAGATCCATAAGCCAATTCACCCTGAAAAAATAGTAAATTCAGACCATAAACGAAGCAATAATTGGGCCCAAATAGGTAATATTTAGTCCTTTGATTCTATAAAAATGGGCCTAAGGGGAGTGGGATTTCAGCCAGGTGAAGAGGGAAACACAAGGAGGCAAGAGGGTGGAGAAAGATGAGAAAGAGGCATAAGGAAGCAAGAGGTAGAGGAAAGAAAATCAAAAGGGGAGCCCAAGCAAGAACAAGAGGAGCAAAGAAAGAAGATCAAAGGGGGAAGCCAAGCCTAATATCGATGGGGAGCAAGAGGGAGATCTTCACAAAAAGTTAAAAAGAAAATTTGAGTTTTCCCGCAACACAATCTGGAGGAGATGAAGAAAAGCTAGAGTTTTCACGTCATGCATTTCGGTGGAGATTATCATGTTGTTATCACGCTTTTCAGAGGAAACTTTTTGCATCACAAGACGTCGATGTCTGGAGAACCCCATCCTCGTGATAGGCAAAGGAAGATTCAAAATTCTAAGATTAAGTCATTGACACCTATTGAAGACGAGCTTGTCATTTCTTTCAGAGCATGAAAGAACGGGCTTGTAGAGATTTATCGCATCCTTAGAAAGTACAAGAAATTGAATAACTCTTGTGTAATAAACATATTGTCATTGGGATGCTAGTTAGTAAAGTGTCGGGATGACATATCCTCCATAGTGATTTTCCTCTTCCAACAAACCGAGAACTGATGGATGCTTGAGAAGAAGTAAAAGAGACACAAGCTAATCGTAATCAGATTGAAGAGAAATTACAGGCATTTCAGAAGAGAGTGTTGACCCTTGAGGAGAAGAAAAAAAAGCTGCAATCCTTGAGAACTTGTCTTTGATCCAAGTAGCAAACAATCCCCTCCTTAGGTCCAAAAAGTAAAGAAGTTGAAGGTGGATCATAAGAGCATACTCCTGATAATGAAGAGGATGTTATGGTGGATTGATGTCTCTATTTATGTTTTTTCTTGCATTTTATCGAGGCTTTATCTTATGAGTTAGACCCCAGGTAGTCATTGATTTATAGTGTGTTTGTCTGTATGTGTTTCTTTTGATTGATATAATAAAAAATTTGATGTTGTTTCTAAGATCGCTTTTGACTTTCCTTCTGAGTTGTGGTTGCCCCATCTCCTGAACAGTTACAAGATGATGTTACCCAACTTCTGAGTTAGTGTTGTCCAACTTCTGGGCTGTCACTAAGTCTTACAACATGCCCTCTCGATGACCACAACCTACAGTGGAAGAAGTGAGCTGTTATTCACGAAGGATATAAGAATTGTCTTAAGTTGTATAACTGGATATACTTAATCACTTAAATCTATACCATAATAGAGTTGAAATAAATTTCATTAGGGATGTAAGACCCGTCATAGGCTGTATAGATAAAGATGCTCCACGATGTTAACCCACGTTGTTAACCTGTAATGGAAGTCATATGAAATCCACCCAGGATATTTGACCTATCTGAGGTTGTTAGTCAAAGCTTTTACTTCGTAACTGCAACCTGTTATCAAAGAGGACAAATGGAATCCACCAAGATTTTTTGGTTATTTGAGGTTGTTATTTGAAGTGTCTACTTGAAAATCATAACTTGTGATGAAAGCGATCGAATTGAGTACCCTAAGAATCGATTAAATCTAGAATAAGGCGTCACAAATGCTTTGTAGTTCTCGAGATTGGTGTATATGTCAAAATGGATCGCACTTTTTTATTGAAAATGTGGTTGTATTCATACTCATGAATAATGTTTTTCAACTTGCAGTTGGTGGTTTTTAATTTATTATTCCTCAGTGAAGGTGTTTTCCATAGGAGCTTAATCAAACCTTGAAAAGATCAACTTTATCATCCAAATGAAGAAGAACTATGGTATGGTGGGTTTTGACCTCATTTTTGGGTTAAATGCAACTTCTGGAATCATATGGAGTTTCTTGAAAGGACTCACTGACTTTGACCCCTGAGAAAAAAACATTGTGCCCCTTTTTGGTCTAGCATGGTCACGCTGGCTTGGGGCATGACCTTGCCTCGGCATGGTCATCTCTCGTCGGCTACATCACTGATCTGTAACCTTTGTCCATAGATTCTTATCCCAACTGTCCATTCGTCAGACAACTGAAAATATTTGGCAACCATCAACTGTTGCGGAAAGAGCCGGAGTAATCTAGGTCGTTGATCTCCCGTCTGAACAATGACTTAGGACAATCGCTGCCACCTATAAAAGGCAGTTGTTTGTGCCTCCAAGCAGGGATCTGAAATCAAGTAAATGTGTGCCTCCAAGCATACCAAACAGCTCTAACTCGGAGTGTTTTCCTTCAATTTTCTCCAGTGAACCTTCACCTCCTCCGGTCAGCCATCTCTTTTGTAAGTTTTTCTACTCTATTTAAGTTAAGTTTTTTAAGTTAATTTAAGTTTAAGGGTTTAAGTTTAAGATTAGGTTAGGTTAACTCAATAGCCTTAGATTAAGCTTGGGTTTGGGTTCGACCCAGGTCAACCCAAGGCCGACCTAATCCTAATCCCTAAAATGGTTTAATCCAAATCTAACCGAAAACTAAACCAGACGACCCAACCCAGACCTGACCTAGCTTAGCTCAAGTCTAGCTCAACCTAATCCAAACCTACCCCAAGTCTAACCCAACCCATACCTGAACCAGCTTTACCCGAATACTAAACCTAACCCAAGTATGACCCAACCTAGCTCAAACCCTAAACCCAACCCAGGTTTGACCCAACCTAGACCTAACCCTACCTAGCCCAAACCCTAAATCTAACAAAGGTCTGACCCAACCAAGGCCTGACCCAACCAAAGCATACCCTGGTTAACCCGAATCAAACCTAAGCCAACCAATGTTAAACCCAGCTTAACCCGGGTTAACCCAAATCAAACCCTAATTTAACTGAGCCAATTCAAGTCAACTTGGGTCAACCTAAACTAAATCCTAGCCTACTTAGGTAAAATCAAGTCAATTCGGGTCAACCCAAATGAAACCATAACTTATTTAGGTCAACCCAAGTCAAACTGAGTCAACCCAAATCAAATCCTAATTTACTCGGGTCAACCCAAGTAAACTTTGCTCAACTCAGGTCAACATAAACAAGACCCTAGCCTACCTAAGTCAATCCAACTTAACCCATGTTAATCTTAAACTCACCCACAATTGACTTAGGTTAATCCAAGTTGACCTAGTTTAAACATGAACTACCTTGAATTAGCCCAAATCTAATCCAAGGCTATAATTAAAAAATTGTTGGCCTCATTTTTGGTGAGGTCTAAATTTTTATCCTAGGATATATGATCTAACCATAAGATTTTTCTATTAATTATCCTAGAAGACTACTGTTGAGACCCACCTCCTCTAGAAACTCATGACACTTTTTGACTCTTTTTGTGAAGACTCATATTGGTCCCAAGTCCTCAGCTCTTGGTTGGGATGACTAGGACCAACATGTGAAGGCTCAAAGGTGGGTTCATATAGGATTGCAAACTTTAGGGGAACCTTTTATGACTTGGACACTCACCTCACACCACATACACATTCAGAACCTCCCACGCATCATCATCTTCTCCTTACATACACATAAATACACACCACCACATTCTTACTCCACTAAAATACACTCCCACCACTTAAATCCACTCAATTCAGCAAATTCACCAAAATTGCCCAATTTGCCACCCCAACTATCAAATGCCCAAAATACCTAAAATTATCCAAACACCCAATTATCCACCAAAGTCACCTAAAACCCATCCAAACTACCTAAACTTACCCATAATCTCCATAATCCCCATAATCCCCCAAAATTACCAAAATTTCCCAAAGATGCTGAAATTGAACCCAAAGTGCTAAACCAAAAATTCATCAAGTATGAACCCCAAATTCCACCATCCAAAGCCTCATGAAATTTCCCATGATTAATTACCAATCACATTGGTATTAAATCCAAGCCCAAAACCCCCGCATAACAAAATATTCAAAAGCCCATAATTTGAGCCAAATTTCCAAATGTCCTTAAACCTAAGCCCACATGGCATATTTCAACAACCTATGATCAAACTTATCAAATATAAAGTCAAAAAATTTCATGATTAATCAACCCCATTTGGAATTTATAAAACTTGCCTCCATGCTTGAAAATCCCACCCATCTTCTTTAGTGCAAGCCATGTGGCTTCATCCAAGCCACATGGAAGCCATGAAGCCATGCATGAGCCTCATGTGCCACCATATCATAAATGGGAAAAGGAGGAGCCTCTTTCAAAATCCCTTAAAAAGTGCTTAACCTCTCTCATGAATCACTTAAAACTAAAAATGATCTAAATCCACATGATGTGCACTTGTCTATTCACACCCCCAAGTTGATCACCAGCTCTAGCCACCTTGGTGAATCAACCTATCCCAAATTCATGACTTCAACCCAAACTTCCCCAAAATCAATTTAAACCTTTTCCCCTTAAATCCAACCCTTGGACACTTGGCACAAGCTAATTGAATTCACCATTCTCCATCACTATGCTCCCTCAACAAGATGGTGACCACCTGAGCTCGACCGTTCTTGTAATTGTTGATTTACAAAAAAAGGTCGGTCGCCTACCCAGGTAAAATCAAGTCAATCTGGGTCAACCCAAATGAAACCATAACTTATTTAGGTCAACCCAAGTCAAACTGAGTCAACCCAAATCAAATCCTAATTTACTCGGGTCAACCCAAGTAAACTTTGCTCAACTCAGGTCAACATAAACAAGACCCTAGCCTACCCAAGTCAATCCAACTTGACCCATGTTAATCTTAAACTCACCCACAATTGACTTAGGTTAATCCAAGTCTACCCAGTTTAAACCTGAACTACCTTGAATCAACCCAAATCTAATCAAAGGCTATAATTAGGAAATTGTTGGCCTCATTTTTGGAGAGGTCTAAATTTTTATCTTAGGTATATAATCTAACCATAGGATTTTTCTATTAACTATCCTAAAAGTCTACTGTTGAGACCCACCTCCTCTAGAAACTCAAGACACTTTTTGACTCTTTTTGTGAAGACTCATATTGGTCCCAAGTCCTCAGCTCTTGGTTGGGATGACTAGGACCAACATGTGAAGGCTCAAAGGTGGGTTCATATAGGATTGCAAACTTTAGGGGAACCTTTTATGACTTGGACACTCACCTCACACCACATACACATTCAGAATCTATACACTATTTCAATTCACATCACCTCATACCTTCCTCCCACGCATCATCATCTTCACCTTACATACACATTCATACACACCACCACATTCTTACTCCACTAAAATACACTCCCACCACTTAAATCCACTCAATTCAGCAAATTCACCAAAATTGCCCAATTTGCCACCCCAACTATCAAATGCCCAAAATACCTAAAATTATCCAAACACCCAATTATCCACCAAAGTCACCTAAAACCCATCCAAACTACCTAAACTTACCCATAATCTCCATAATCCCCATAATCCCCCAAAATTACCAAAATTTCCCAAAGATGCTGAAATTGAACCCAAAGTGCTAAACCAAAAATTCATCAAGTATGAACCCCAAATTCCACCATCCAAAGCCTCATGAAATTTCCCATGATTAATTACCAATCACATTGGTATTAAATCCAAGCCCAAAACCCCCGCATAACAAAATATTCAAAAGCCCATAATTTGAGCCAAATTTCCAAATGTCCTTAAACCTAAGCCCACATGGCATATTTCAACAACCTATGATCAAACTTATCAAATATAAAGTCAAAAAATTTCATGATTAATCAACCCCATTTGGAATTTATAAAACTTGCCTCCATGCTTGAAAATCCCACCCATCTTCTTTAGTGCAAGCCATGTGGCTTCATCCAAGCCACATGGAAGCCATGAAGCCATGCATGAGCCTCATGTGCCACCATATCATAAATGGGAAAAGGAGGAGCCTCTTTCAAAATCCCTTAAAAAGTGCTTAACCTCTCTCATGAATCACTTAAAACTAAAAATGATCTAAATCCACATGATGTGCACTTGTCTATTCACACCCCCAAGTTGATCACCAGCTCTAGCCACCTTGGTGAATCAACCTATCCCAAATTCATGACTTCAACCCAAACTTCCCCAAAATCAATTTAAACCTTTTCCCCTTAAATCCAACCCTTGGACACTTGGCACAAGCTAGTTGACTTCAACATTCTCCACACTATGCTCCCTCAGCAAGATGGTGACCACCCGAGCTCGACCACCCCACCATGGCTGGTGGTGGAGGTGAAGCTCAGAACCACCTCTTGAGCCAAAACCTAAAATCATACCCATCCTAATTGGCTCACACCCATTGGACTTTTTCCCTTGTCTCCTCTCCACCTAAGAATCCTTTGACCAACCAATTGGAACCCTGCCATTCCCTCTTGGCCGAGCTTATAAAATGGCCACCTCCACGAACAAAATGGACAAGTGCAAAAACTTTGGCGAAGCTCTGGCAAAATTTCTCTAAACCCTTCTTAAACCTATACAAAAATCATCCCCACCATTCTCAGCCACTCTCACCCCACCACAAAACCCTAATTTTGGAGCAAAAAACTAGGACATTTTTGTTCATTTCACAAACTCCACCATAACTCCAATTTGATTGTTCCAAAAGCTTCCCCACATCTCAAAATCACTTCCCCAGTCAAAATCCCCCTCATGTGGCCTCTAACCTAGTATTAGACCAAACATGATCCACCATTTGGACTAGGTCATACATATTCCCATCTACAGAATAAATTAACACTTGGAGGAGGTTCGTGGTGTTAAGGTCAAGCTTCTCAACCATTCTAAAGGAGACCTCACCTCCTGGACAAAGTCATAGCTCAAAAATTTCTAATTTTGCTTCATTTTGGCCTTTTCTAAAGAAACTCAACATCCATGCTTACGTAGTCGTATAGATGTGTTCGTCTCGTTGAAATGAAGCTCTAGGAATAAATCTCATTGAATTTGGTTGAGTATCAAGAGAGATCTTAACTCTAAAGTGTCGATAGATCACAACATATGGTTCAATTGGGATGATGAGCGGATGCTACCCATTCTCATGTATTCGAAAAGGATGGATTGGATCGCTACGGACAGCGGATTGGATCGATACATGACCACAAACTGCAGAGTGATGGGGCAGGTGAGGTGGAAAGGGACGCCAACGGAAGCGCGTCGCGTGGTCTTTTAAGTCATCTATTGAGTCAAATGCCATGTGTTTATGTGGATGAATAGGGTATTTTTTATTTAATTTAAAATATAAAATTAAATATAACTTGAAAAAATCATCTATGGGTACAAAAATCACAAAAATAAAAGAAAAATACTAATATACTCAGTGAATAGAGGAGAACCAATTCTATCAAAATCAATTAAACCCCACTTTGAAGTAGTTTGTTTAAATTAGGCATCCTTACACATATTCATGTTCTTCACTCTTCTATATAGCTTAAATCTTAAGAAATTCAATAAAAATGAAATTCATAATTTCAGATCATAATATAATCAATCAAACTATATTCCGCATATTTACCCATCTCTGAATCCATTCACCATGGAGCTATATCAAATTAGCCTAATCTTCACCCCACCACAAAACCCTAATTTTGGAGCAAAAAATTAGGACATTTTTGTTCATTTCACAAACTCCACCAAAACTCAAAATTTATTGTTCCAAAAGGTTCCCCACATCTCAAAATCACTTCCTCAGTCAAAATCCCCCTCCTGTGGCCTTTAACCTAGTATTTGACCAAATCTGATCCACCATTTGGACTAGGTTATACATATTCCCATCTACAGAATAAGTTAACACTTGGAGAAGGTTCGTGGTGTTAAGGCCAAGCTTCTCAACCATTCCAACGGAGACCTCACCTCTTGGACAAAGGCATAGCTAAAAAATCCCTAATTTTGCTTCGTTTTGGGCTTTTTTAAAGAAACTCAACATCCATGCTCACGTAGTCGTATAGATGTGTTTGTCTCGTTGAGATGAAGCTCTAGGAATAAATCTCATTGAATTTGGTTGAGTATCAAGAGAGATCTTAACTCTAGAGTGTGGATAGATCACAACTTATGGTTCATTTAGGATGATGAGCAGATGCTGCCCATCCTCATGTATTCGAAAAGGATGGCTTAAATTGCTACGGACAGCAGATTGGATTAATACAAGACCACAAACTGCAAGGTGACGGGGCAGGTGAGGTGGAAAGGGACTCCAATGGAAGCACATCGCGTGGTCCTTTAAGTCGTCTATGATGAGTCGAATGTCACGTGTTTAAGTGGATAAATAGGGTATTTTTTATTTAATTTAAAATAGAAAATTAAATATAACTTGAAAAAATCATCTATGGGTACAAAAATCACAAAAATAAAAGAAAAATACTAATATACTCAGTGAATAGAGGAGAACCAATTCTATTAAAATCAATTAAACCCCACTTTGAAGTAGTTTGTTTAAATTAGGCATCCTTACACATATTCATGTTCTTCACTCTTCTATATAGCTTAAATCTTAAGAAATTCAATAAAAAGAAATTCATAATTTCATATCATAATATAATCAATCAAACTATATTCCCCATATTTACCCATCTCTGAATCCATTCACCATGGCCTAATCTATTGCAAACTAAGCTATTCTTGGCTCTAAGCATTACACCTTTTTGAATGCCTTGTCATTTTCTCATAAAATTATTTTTACTTTTTCATGCACTAAACTAATAACATAAATAAACTTTATCCATTAATCCTATGATAAAGATTTTTACCACCATCACTTTGTGCATTATAGTATTTGTCAAACTAATCCATAAAGTAAATTATTTTTCCTTTTCTGGTCCAGTAAAATTAGGCAAAAAAAAAGCATTCCACTCGTCCTTACTAGGTCAGTATAGTGTGAGAAGACTAGGTTTGTTGAATTTTTATAACTTGTTATGTATATTTTTGTGTTGCATGTTGAATTTTGAATAATGGTTTTTTACTCAAAACTGATTCTGCGTTAATTTAAACTGAACTCGATTATTAAATAATCATTAAATGAATAAGTCAAATATGTGTTGTGAATGGGTTCTAGTGCCAACTAAACTAATATAGCTATAATTAATAGGCTTGAATTGATATATGAAGCTAAATAATGTCCAAATTTGGCTTGATCAAAATAGGATTTTAGCAGTGTAGAAAGCACTAAAAATGGCATAGATGTTGAAGATGTTGAAATAGTAAAAAAGAATAATCAATATGAATTAATAATCAAACTCTTTTTGTTAGGACTTGGAAAAAATTAAAAAAAGATAATAATGATCTGACATGATGTAAGTTACTAATAAAACTACAATTTTAGCAGGGTAGTACCTAGCACATTACTATTATTAAGACTTATTGTTAGGGTTGACAACTAATTAATAGCGGTCATTTGTTCCTCTATGGCTAATACATTCATTTGATGAAGATGAGAAATTGACACCCATATTATACATTAAAAAATGTTTAGCCAGGTCTCTTGCTTGTCTCAAGGACTCTAGTTTGATAGCGAGCTTGCTATACGAGAGTCTCTAACAAGAAAATGTTAATTGACTATATAGATATAAGCATCATAAATGTTAAATTCTTTGATGCTTCCTTCACAATATTTAAAATTTCTAATTAAACATAATAAAGGAAGTGATTTATTTTAGCCTTCATGAAGTCAGTGTACTCTCTCTTCCCAACTCCATGTGTGTGTGTGTGTGTGTGTGTGTGTGTGGCCATGCTTAATCATCTCCGTTTGAAAAGATTTCACAAACTAGATTGATTTATGAAGTATATCCAACAAACTAATAGAACAATAAAAAATGTATATATCAATTAAGCCATTTCTTTACTAAAATTAGAATGTCAATTATGCAAAATGTAAGGAATGGCCAATTAGCTTTGACGCCTTAATTCACGGTCAAAACTATAATATATGATTATTTATGATAGATACTTCTATAAAAAAATAATACATCACAATTTTCTTATAAACTTGGAGCAATCCACTTGACACAAAATCATACATCATTTAGAGTTTTTTAGAAGAGTGTATATTCATATTTATTCTTATTGATATAGGACCGCAAGGCATCCTTAACCCCAAAGAAAAAAAAACAAAAAAAGAAAAAGAAAAAGAAGGATAAACATTCATTGTCATAAACACTTAAAACAAAGGGAGAGAGAGACAAAAAAGCTTTAGGTGAAAGCTATATAGGAAGAAAGCAGCCCTGAATGTACTGATACAAGTTTAGACCGGCACCATGTCATTTTCCTTGTTTTGTTTCACCTTGTTTGTCCACTCTTCGTAACATATCTCCTTCTCTTTTTCAATTGCTTCTTCTTTGATTGTTTTGTTCTTCATCCCTGCCACTTTATCTTTCTTCTTTCCCTCACTTTGCTTCTTGTAGGCTTGGTAGAGAATCATTTGCGCTACTCCAAACATGAAACCCAACACATTTGGCAGCTGCACAACCATTATACAAGTATCAATGCCAAATTACTAGTACATAAAGGCTCTATCATTGTTTTAAAATTAACAGAGCGCCATTCCTGTTAATTTTACTTCGCAATAAAGGCCAAAAAAACTCACCATTACATATAGATCCTTTATAAGCAATCCATAGGAGAACCATGCTACAGCGCAAAGAGTGAGAAAGAATGACAGGTTAAATGGCATGAATTCCACGCTTTTTGTTGCTATTACTAGTTTCTGCAAAATCAAAAGAATTGAATATTAAGCCATTGCCCTGCTTAAGATATGTTGTTATTAAAATTTTGATGTCTGAAAATGATAATCTATTGTTTTCTTTTCCTAATCTCACCATGATGCTTAGCGGAGCAGCAAAGACGCCTACTGCAAATGCTACACAAATCCATCCGACAATTTTCACACGCGTGTCGCCTTCCGAAAATACTACAGTTGAGAGCACTATTAAAGAGAAAACTCCCCCGTCCAATAATAAGATTAGTTTTGCAGCATATACCTGCAAGTCCAATTAGTTTGTTAACAAAGACTTATTTTCCGAATTATTGCATAATCCTTATATGAAAAGAGATATACCCGAGCTTTCTTATGTGCATATGCGAGGAAAATAGCCAAATAGATTGTTTCGATGATGCAGCCAATGGAGTTGATGATGATAAGAAGCATGACATTAGTTTTAATAACTGCATAGTAAAGCCAGAGCATGGCGCTGAATAAAGCCACCACATAAGGTACTGCCTGAAATCCTTCCGTTGATCTTTTCTTGTAGATGCGATAAAATGTTGAACTGCATTTAAATACACGTACACATAAATGGACTATTACAATAAGGTTAAGAAGCAAGACAAGAAATAGGAGGGATCGAGGTTGGCTTTACATTGGAGCAAGGAACACCATAAATGAGATAACATTTCCTGAAATGAACAACCAATAGAGATATGTTAGCTAGTGTCAAAATTTAGGGTAATATAATTGACTGAAAAGAGAAGGGAAGTTGTTTTCATATAACATATTTCATTGGAAATATGTTAGGGAGTAAGGCCATGTCGGCTTTTTAGGAAATAAGAAAACAGGGGACATAATATTAAATTTATTTGCATTTTATGTCCAATGATGACATACATTCAATGAAATTTTTGCAGGGGTTTATATTAACTAGCTTTTCTAAATAATTCCTATTAAATAATAATGGTAGTTAAATAGATACTCTCAAAATTTATGAGATAAATACTTTTTTCATATTCGACAAAACCAAAAAAATATATATTGATCCCTTATGAACGGTAAAATTTTGAGCGATTATAATTATCTGTCAAGCAAATTGCATATGAAGTTCTGGTTAATCAAAATTCAGGGGCGCGACTAAGCCTATTTTTCGAGGGGTGGCTAGGACAATAAAAAAACAAAGTGATATTCCATGAGAAGCAAAAATCCAAATTGTCCTCCCATAAAAATTTGAATTTGAGGCCCCCAGTACCCTATCTAGGCCCGCCTCTGAATCAAATTATACTATTTTCTATACGGTCTTCATCGATCACCATACAACCAAGCTAGGTTTCACAAGAGAAAATTCAACAAACATTAATCCAAGTACTACTTGTGGTTTACACTTCACCTAAAATGCCCGCCGTCAGAGCCCACGGACCGTGAGACATTTTGAACAAAAGAAAGCAAAAAAGGATGTACAACAGACGGGAGCGGAGCGAAGACGAGGAGTTTTGAACAAAAGAAAGCAAAAAAGGATGTACAACAAACGGGAGCGGAGCGAAGACGGAGGAGGAGGAGGAGGAGTTAGACGCTACTAAATTCCTTATGTAACTTTCTCAGCACTTATGCGCTGGAGCCAAGCTCAAAAGCTATAGAACTCAACTCTCTCCCTCCTGCCCTCAAAGAAAGAGGTGGGGAGAAATTATATAAGCATGGCTAATGTGTGTGGGCCAATAAAAAAAACTAGTCATCGCAATTGAAATGCAAATTTAACTTTTTTTTTACATGCTATTTTTAGCTTCGTTTTTTTTTGCATTTAAATTATACTAATGAATTTGATATCTAACAACCCACCACATTTATCGACATCAAAATCCGACGTAGGATTAATTGGCACCATCAGATTAAGTGGACAAGAGAATAAAGGAGGGATATTTTTATGACCTTCTTTAATGTTATATTTTTTCCTTTTTTTTTCTTACCATTCTTTTTTTTTTAAAAGTTTCCTGCTTTAGACCATGTTAGCATGTGACAAACTTGTAGATTTTTTTATTAAACGAACATAGTCAGGAGAGGGAAACAGTCCATAAGAAAAAATATGCCCATAGTTGAAGGCATAATTTAGCATCAATTGGTGGCACGAACTTGGCAGAGGAGAAAAAAATCTAGATCGGATATGTTATCTTAATTCATTAGATGCATTTTTCCCCCCAACATTTGGCACATAAATGTGTTTAGGGAATCGGATTTGGCATACCGAACTTGATGAATCTAAATATGTTCTTGACAAATATCAGTACTCAACTTGCATGGCTCTCGAGAATATGAAGAAAAAGAATCTAGAGAGATAACGTATGATAAGATGTGAAAAAGAGAATAAAAAGGAAGAATCTAGAGAGGGAAATGGTTGAATTTCATTAAATCATTGAAAAGTGAATTTTGTACCTAATGTTTTTTTTGTTGTAGAAGCATGTACCATAATACATAACATTATAGATTTTAGTTGATATTGATCTATCAATGTTGCTAAAATCTTGATCTGAAGTCATAAACTTACTTGATGAAGTCGTTAATGTGGTGAAGTAGCTAATTATGGAAAAAGTTGTTGACTTAATTGGAAGTGGTCACCATTTTATTGGGTGAAGTCGTTGTTTTGTTGAAAGTGGTCACTAATTTTCTCGATGAAGCCTCTGATTTGATAGCTTTCGGAATAAAGTGGCCTTACCAAATTTACCTTGGGAGGTTCACTATAATTATAGGGATTTTATTTTCTACATTAATAGAAAATAAATAAATAAGAAAAAAATGTTCTTCTGTCTTTGATATGGATCAAGACTGGCACAAGTGTAAAGCCAAAAAAAAAAGGCAAGTTGAATATATTTCAGGTGCATTTGGGGCAGCATTGCCATGGTAATGTGGCGTCGCGTGAGAGTTTTTTTAGTTTGACAAATCTATATTTTGTTTGCATTCTCAAAAAAATGCAGCTGAAAGTTGTGTTTTCCCACCAAAACTGGCTACCTGCGGTAGCGGCAAGAAAACAGCGATCTATTTTTTTAAAAAAAAAAATTGTAACAGTCGCCATAACTTCTTCTTCAACAATTTCACAGATGCTTCTTCAAACAGCTGTTGTCTCCTAAATGAACCCTTCTTCTGCGTTGATTAAGAATTACCAGGCAAGTACAATTGTCAAACTGACTAAGCTCTAAACATACTACTATACCTTAGAAGAGTTCTGTACAAAAAGGGGGAGAGTTGAACAAAATTTGGGAAAATACTTCAAACTCGAACAAGTGATCTATGACTAGAGACATGTTTGAGCTGGGCAGGTTCTAGTTTCATGCGAGTGTCTCTACATTTCCTTTTTATTTAGGTGAATAATTCACATGGGTAAGAATTAGGCATAGATTATTCTAATATGAAACAATTTTAAGTGTTAAGAAATTAGTTAAATCTATGATCATCGTGCAAGTTATGTGTACACAAGTTATATTGGCATGTAAGAGGTATAGAATGCTACTTATAATTTTGAATCCGTTTAATTCCATTTTCTTAATCGAGGTTTTATATTCTGATATTTTGAAGTAATTTATATAAGGATTAAAAATTAAAGTACATGTGTAATCAATCATGTGATTAGTTTATAAGTTGTAAACATTAGTTTCTATTTTAAGCCCCAGTCCTATCTTCATCCTACTTGATAAGTCCAAGGTTCTTCTTTGATTCCTCCTTCATCTTATAAGGCAAACCCTAACATTAACAACATTTTTTTTTTGTTTTCCTATTTATCATATAATGATATCCATCATTAAAATTCTTTTTTTTTTCCTTTAGTTTTGGATGCTCTTACTAGACATATACAGGAAGATGTACCTTGGTGTAAGTTTTTTATTAATGATATCTTTCTTGTGGACAAGATTAGATCAGAAGGAGTTCAGAAAAAACTTGAATTATGGAGGTTTACATTAGAGTCTAAAGGCCTTAGAGTCTAAAGGCCTAAGGCCTTCGTTTTAGTAGATCTAAAATTGAATACATGGAATGTAATTTTAGTAGTACTAGCTTTAGTGGCAGAGTTGAAACTATGGGTGATCAAATCATTAAAAGGTGTGCACGTTTTACATATCTAGGGTATATTGTTCAAAATGATGGTGATATAGATGAGGATGTTATTTGTAGAATTCAACTTGGTTTGTTGAGGTGAAGAAAGGCATCAGGCCTATTGTGTGATAGAAAAGTACCACTTAGACTAGAAGGAAAATTTTATAAGATGTTGGGACCGCAATGGGCCTCAAAAATTTATGACCGCTCTCTAAGACAACTCTCTACAATTTTTTTTATTTCTATTTTTTTGAGAGCTTTGAAGGGTCAAATTTTCAGAGAGCAGATTGGGTTGAAGATAAGACACTACCCAAAGATTTCAACCTCATTTGGCGATGTCATTTTGATCTGGGGTTTGAGGTTTCACATAGGCGTAAGCCCCTATGGTTAATTATCCCTCCCCATAACAGGAGAGCACTTTTGATTAAGACTAATCATTAATAATTAAGCATTCAACATATAATAGCAACAAACTTAGAACGTTAAATTTTCAAATTCACCACTTGATGCTTAAAGTGGATGGCGCGGGTAAGAAGAAGAAACCCGATCAATATTGCATGGTTTCTTCATCCCGGACTATCGTGGTCATTGATCTACTTAGTCAGAGAATGTAGTCGACCCAGCCTGACTTAAGGATTCTTGTCACCCGCCGCGGGTTGCATCGTCTAAGAGATCCTTATAGATATGGGGTGGAAGTTTGTCTAAGGGGACAAATTTAAGTTGACCATAACTAACATAAGTTTTTATGTCAATTAATTGTACCCTTATGATTCACAAACCAAAGGGTACAGAGCAATTGAGGAACATATGAGTTGCGGTTGTGACCGTAATATAAAGATGTCATTTAGCAAGAACCACCCGGTCAGAGGACTAGTCATAACCGCTACTTTGTGGGGTTATTTGGAGGCAAAATCACAAGGATAGAGGACTCAAGCCACATCCTTACTGGGATGCAATTACTTTGATTTTGAATAAAAAGGTGCATTTGATATTACTAGCTCTTTGTGAGCTAAAGTTGGTTAGAAATTTTGTATCGGACCACCGCAGATGCCAAGTTTTATAGAACTTCCAAATTATGATTTCATCTACTAAGGTTTGGTATTGGTTCGAGATTTACTATAGCTCCTCCTGGAAGCCTCACAAGGGTGAGTTACACTTCGTTAACATGGGTGAGACATTGTTTCATTCCTTTCATGGAGCATGGTGCTCACCGGTACGAGCGACGGGTGAAGATCATTAGGCATTCCTCGAGGTTAGAGGCCCCATCTTGGCGTTCCACAAGTCGATGATAGCACAAGTAATAATTTTATCATCAAAATATTTATATAAACTGCTATTTACATTTTTCTTTCTATTTCTATTTGATCTTCTTTGCAATACAAATCAAAGAGGAAGTTGTCTCTTCACTGACTAAAGTACAGGTTAGGGGGTCAACTTCACTCAATTTATATGAATATATAATTCTTGTCTAGGCTAAGCAAGTGAAAAGAGCCTGACAAGCCTATATTTTAAATTCCTAAAGCTTAAGGGTTTTGAGAAAAACTTTCTTTTGAAAATGGAGAAGAGATTTCTCTTTGAAAAATGTTTTAAGAGATTCAAAAAGATTTTGATTGATCATTTATAAAGAAAGGGCTCTTTTTTAGATTCATTAATATTATTCAAAAGAAATTTAAATAGAATAAGTTATTTGAAAGAATTTTTGAAATAAAATTCCTTTTAAGTTTTAAAGACAAGATTTCCTAAGAGAATAATTTCTTATGAGAACTCCTCGAAGGAAGTCACAGCTTCGAAAATATTTTCTTTTAGATTTTGAAAAAAAAGAATTTTCTTTTTGAAAAGAGTTTCTAATAGAAATTTCTTTAGAAGTTCTTAAGAAGTTTGAAGTTCTTCTACTTGAGCTTCTCTATAATTTTAAGAGATTAGAGCTTATTTAGTTGAAATATAAAATTTCTTTCTTAATAGTTTGATTTAAAATTTAAAAGAAGTTTGATATAAACACTTATTTTTTATGAGTTTATTAATTTGAAATGACTTTTAAATTTTAGAGCATTTTAAATTGAAGCAAAAATTCATTTCATGTGTTTTTAAAACTTAAATAACTTTTAAATTGAAATAGAAGAGATTTTATTTTAATGTAAATATTTCTTTTAGATCACTTTTAATTCATGTTATATAAAAGAAAAATATAAACCTTTTAAATTTTTAAATACATCAAACCTTTTTTCATCTTACTGAGTAGAGAAGAATTTCATTTGTTTCATATATCTCTCATCCATCAATTTAATTTTTTTTCCCCATTATCTTATCTATTATAAGAAAAGTAGTAAATAAACATGCACTCACTCTCAAATACAAGGAAAGATAGGTAACACACATTCACATGCAACTTAGGCAATTTCATCATTCACATCACAGGCCACATATTTCTTGGATTCACATGTACAAGTACATTGACATTGCATTGAAAGAGAAACAATATCACATAAAACGACCTCATAACATGAGATTATTAAGTGAATTATCCATTGATATGCCACCAGCATATTTTCATCATCCGACATGAATCTCGAGACTATATTTTAAACATGAAACATTCAAATCTTGATAAAAAGTCATCCAGAACTCTGATGTCAGCAAACTTATAGTCAAACTGATCGGCTTGTGAGACGAACCTAATGATATAAAAACTAGCCCAATTCGAGTCAAATCAAGCCCGGATCAAGTCATTGAACCACACTTAGATGATTTCCAGACATATTTGAAAGATCAAAGGGTTGTCGAATATGACAAGTTTATATTCGAATCAAGCGACTCGACAAAACAAATCCAATGAGCTCAAGTTCACTCAACTTTGACATCATTAAGCCACTCAAATGTCCATAATACGTCATATGATCGAGAGAAGCTCTCCGGATCATCTGATCAAAATTATTAATATTCCTGCATTAATTGCACCCAGAGCACTATACATAGAGCATCATCCCTCTCATGAGGGGGGGCTGAAGTCTAGAGAGAGAGTCTGAGATCTTGAGAAGAAGCTGCAGTGCAGCATCACTGCCGATCGTCGTTGAATACCGTCGATTGCAGTCGACCATCGCCAACCGCCGAAGACCATCGCCGATCGTGTCGACCTCCGCCAAGCATCATCAATCACCACCAACCAGACGCTTTCAATCAACGTTGTAATCTGAAAAATATAGTTTTCATTTCCCGTATGTGAGACAAGTGATCTCTGTAATCATCAATCTATAGTGGATTTTTATAATTGGGCGAGACCCCGTGGTTTTTTCCCTTTTTGGTTCGATATTTTCTTCAAATCTATGACACTGAGCCCCTACTTTCTTTCCCAATGATGTACTTCATCCAAATGGTGAAGGAACCTCCTTCACATCATGAAAATCATCTCTGATGCATTCTTCATTCGTGGGGGGGGGGGGGGGGGAGGCAGCCTTCATTGCAGTCTCGAAAGGTCGTTCACGTCAAAGTCCTGGGCACAAGTCTTCTCACATCTTTTCCAAACACAATATTCCACAACTTCTTCCAGACTGGGGGGCAGCTTTTACCGTAGTCTCGAAAGGTTGTTCATATTAACATCCCAAACACGATTGTGGTGGGCAAGTCATCCCACATTTCATTCAAATTACATATCTACGAGAATCGCTCATGTACTGGGAGACAACCATCATCGTAAATAACACTTCCTCAACGCCACCTCACCGTATTGGAGTTTTTCTTCAACTAGATCAAGAAGCTGATCTTATTAAGGCCTGATACATGGGTTGTCTTCTAAGCTTACATGAAAAAAGCCAAACTTGGGGGCAAAATGATTCAAAAGAAGCAACTAATAAGTTGTCAAATATTTTTCTTGAGTATGACTGCAACCATATTTTCAAGAAAGCATACGGTCTATTGCGATCTACACCCTAGTCTTAAGAAATGCAGAGTATCTCTGACACCTTATTCGAGACTTAATCAATCCCAAGGGGACTTGATTCAACCTCTTTCATTATAGGCTACAATCGTCAAGCAAAAGTTTCGACATATAGCCTCGGATAGGTCAAAAATCCTTGATGGATTTCCTTCGACCTCTTCCATAACAGGTTACGGCCGTCAAGCAAAAGCTTCGGCCAACAACCTAGAATAAGTCAACCACCCTCAATGGATTTCATATGAATTTGTTCATTACGATTTAATACCGTTGAGCATCTTCGGTTATACAACTTAGAACCGGTCTTACATCTTTAATGAATTCTTCTTTCAACCATGTCTTTGTAAATCAAGCCCAAAAGGCAACTCTCGATGAAAAGCTAGTAGTGGACAGGGTCCTCACTAGAAAGACTCCACAAAAGTATGTGATTTATAGAGTCTCAACTCAAAAACCTCAGAAGACTACGAGTCTCAGAAGGTGTCTATTCGAGCTCCTATAGGACTTAGGCCTGAGAGGGTCCAACCTCGGAAAGCATGAACCGCAGAAGATGGGCGACTCTTCATAAAGAGTGTGCTAACTTTAATTGCAAAATTTCTTACTGTTGAGAAGACACAACAACCTCATAAGCAACGTCAAAGACGTATAGAGAAATATATTGTTATTATCTACAAATACTACATCGCTTGGTTAAAAATACTACAAAGACCAATATATACTTGTACAAGGGCTACACCAAATCAGTTCATCTTCAATTAGAGTCGGCATCACCTCCCTAAAATTCCATTATATCTGATGATCGTCAGGGAGTCTCCAGATATCGCAACCACATAAGCAAGAAAATCTTCCCCTCAAAACGTGGCAGGAAAACTACATAATTTTCTTCATCACCTCCTGAACATGCAAGAGCGACACGAGAATCTCCTCCAAAATGCGCAACATCAACAAGAAAGAAGATCCCGATGATTGCCTGCAACTCAGGGCAGAGACGACATTACTCGGCATAGCAACTTAGCACCGTAACTTTGCAGTGCAAGTCTTCACCGCAACGCATCGCTCCACTGGAACGCGTCTCCTAAACACTTAGCCACAACGTGTCACCTGACGCACCTTCGTAACACGTCGTCTCGGCACACCGCCCCAACGTTTTGTCGTGACGCATCTCCTCAACCCATCACTGCGACGCTCCGTCGCAACAAGTCGCCGTGGCACACCGCCGCAACGCCGCGTGTTGCCCCGACACCCCGCCGCGACACACTGTCGCAATGTGTCGCCGCGCTGTACCGCCGTGGCACACCGCCACAACGCATCACATCGCCCAGATGTCACGCTTCACTGGAACTCTTCGCCACAACTCTTCTCCGGAACTCTGCACCGCAACTCTTCTCCGCAGTTCTTCCCTGCAACTCTCCGCCGCAACTCGTTGTGTTGCCGCAAGGCCCCGCCGCCACGCTTCGCCACGACGCACGCCACAACGCGTCGTCACAGCACACAACCGCAACGCTTCGTTGCGACGCTCCGCCACGGCGCCACGACACCCCGCCGCCAACGCCTCGCCGCAACATGTGGTGTCGCAGCGTCACGCCGCCGCAACGTACCGCTGCAACGCGCCTCCGCAACGCTCCGCAGCAAAGCACCGCGGCAACACATCCCAGCAACGCGCCGCAATGCGTCACGCCGCCGCGATGCACTGTCACGACGCACCATAGCAACTCTACTGCCTCTTCTTTAGTATTATTTATAAATTGAAAAAGTGATGAAGTCATTAAATGCTCATTAATAAATTTTTTGAAAAAATATAAAAATAAAGAAGAAAAAAAAATTTGCTCCATCAACTGCACTCGCGAATTTTCTTTCTACCTCAGCCTGGCCGGTTGAAATTCCAAAATTTGTCAATATATATATATATATATAATAATAATAATAAAGATAAAAAAAATAAATAAATAAAATAAAGGAAGAAGAAGCTGCAGATCTTAATATTTTCGGATGAATTTGATCTCGCCCGAAAATAGGGGCGCAACTGATACGCCACCAACATATTTTTATTATCCGACACGAATCTCGAGACGATATTTTAAGCATGAAACATTTAAATCTTGATAAAAAGTCATCCAGAACTTTGATTTTAGCAAGCTTATAGTCAAACTGACCGACTTAATGAATGATTTTAGCAAGCTTATAGTCAAACTGACCGACTTGATGAAACGAACCTAATGATATGAAAACTAGCCAAATATGAGTCAAATCAAGCTCATATCAAGTCATTGAACCACACTTATATGATTTCTGGACATATTTGGAAGATCAAAGTGTTTTCGAATATGACAAGTTTACACTCTAATTAAGCGGCTCGACAAGACGAATCCAACAAACAAGTCATTGAACCACACTTAGATGATTTCTGGACATATTTGGAAGATCAAAGGGTTTTCGAATATGACAAGTTTACACTCTAATTAAGTGGCTCGACAAGACGAATCCAACAAGCCCAAGTTCACTCAATTCTGAAATCATTAAGCCACTCAAATGTCCATAAAACGTCATATGATTGAGGGAAGCTCTCCGGATCGTCCGATCAAAATTATTAATATTCCTACATTAATTGCACCCAGAACACTATAAATAGAGTTTCATCCCTCTCATGAGAGGGGTTGAAGTATGGAGAGAAAGCCTTAGATATTGAGGAGAAGTTGCAGTTCAGCATCACCGTCGATTGTCATCAAACACCGCCGACCTCCGTCGTCGACCACCGTCGACCACCGCCGACCCCCGTCGTCAACCACCGTCGATTGCAGTCGACCATCGTCGATCGTCGTCGACCTCTGCTAAGCGCCATCGATCACCACCAACCAGACGCAGTCAGTCAACGTTATAATCTGAAAAATATAGTTTCCATTTCTCGTCCGGTATCTCTGTAATTATGAACATAAAATGGACTTTTATAGCTGGGCCAGATACCGTAGATTTTTTCCTTTACGGGTTTTCCTCGTAAAAACTTCTGGTATCATCACAGATTATTTCCCCTTTTATCTGAGTGTGTGTTGAATCTTCGTGTAATGCTAAGACGATAATTCATTACTCTACCGTATGGTCTTCTTTAATTAATCTACGAACTTATATTTATAAGTATATATATACACACTTGTTTGAAATAACTTTTAGCATACATATATATGTATATATACATAAATATATGCATACATAAGTTTACAATAATTTTTAACATACCTACGTATATATAAACATATACATATACATAGGTTT
The DNA here is from genome assembly GCF_001263595.1 of Phalaenopsis equestris. Taxonomy (NCBI): domain Eukaryota; kingdom Viridiplantae; phylum Streptophyta; class Magnoliopsida; order Asparagales; family Orchidaceae; genus Phalaenopsis; species Phalaenopsis equestris. The sequence goes on along the minus strand of NW_018164718.1, from coordinate 2,057,820 downwards.
TAAAATAATTTTTTTTACTCTATA
>NW_018164718.1:2051493-2057753 GCF_001263595.1 Phalaenopsis equestris | reverse complement strand
CTATATGTATGTATATATGTATGTATATATGTATGTATATATGTATGTATATATATATATATACACACACACGCATATAAATATATTTATCTCATATTCTCATCGTTACCATTTAATTATTCTACTTGAATTAATTTATTTAGTTGAAGGCTATTTATTTTTCTATTCAATTGTTCACTAATAATTTAATTTTGTGACTAAAATTTAAAGAACTTATTTTTTTATTAAATTATTCATTGGTTTATAAGATTGATTAAGTATTTAAATAGGCTATTAATGCTCTGAATAAAATTATTTTTCATCAAAAAGGTTTAATTAATATATTAATTAGTTAAATTATTATTTATTTAATCAGTTGATTAATTATTTTAGTAATACAATAACTTAATAATTTGGCTTGTCAATTAGTTATGTGAAATATTAATTAATTAATTAAATAAGATGTTAATTATATTCTTTAAATATGTAGATAGATGTTTAGAATTTTAATTGAGCTATTAATTAATTAATTAAGGGGCTTGGTTAAGGGCAGTTTAGGAAAATAAACAACAGATTAAGGTGTAATGTTCTCGGGTGAGGAATTAAAAGCTTAATTAGGATGATTAAAAGGCAATTAAGATATTATGATCTGGTTTAAATGATTAAAAGACAGTTTAGCATAATTCATTACATATAGGTTTAAGTCATGTGAAAGAATAAAAAAAGGCTCTCAGTCTTCTAATTTTATGGATTAATTTAGTAATCTTAGTGATTTAAAGAGGATAGATAAGATAAATACTTAATACAAGCATTAAATTATTTTAACCTTATGGGTTATTCGCTTAATAATATAATGTTTAGCATAAAACAAATAAACGTGAATGTAACATGTTACTACACAATTGAAGATATATATTATGAATTTGATTTTGCCATGAAAACAAAGGAATATGATAAATTATATGAGATAATATCAAATAAACATGTTAGCAAACAATTACATTAAAAAGACTATGAAACATGGATGAAATTGAACTCTTTTTGAAAAGATATGATGTATTTTAAATTTTTTTGAAAATATATGAAGGAAAGGAAATGCTTTGAATTTATATGGTGCAAGAAGTGTTATACCATTGCTTTGATGTGTCTGAAATTCCTTGATGTTCATTGAATGTGGGGATCTTCCTTGCTTATTCTCCAAGCCTTGATGAAAAATTTTCAATGGGGATTCTCGATTTTGGTTTGAGGAAGAAGACTTTCAGCCTTGGTGTTTTGTTGGAGAGGGAAAGAAAAAAGGCAAAGAATTGAGAAAGGGGGAGGGAAAAATGAAATTTGGTGAGTGAGAGGGAGTTCTTGGCTATTGTGTGGCGTGATCTCACATGGAAGAGGGAAAAAATATTGCTTCCGGAGTCTGGATGCAAACTGCATCCAAATAACGGCCGCGATACATCGGAGTTCTGATTTTTTTCTCCTCTGATCGCTCCGTTTTATCGCATCTATTATCCAGAAGCAACGTTGCATCCAGACTTCGAACGTAATGTTGTTTTCTAGAAGATGGGAGTTACAACTCAAAAAATGAAGGTGGGTGCTTATTGGAAGTTATTGGGATGATGGATGGGTAGGATTAAAAAAAAGAAGTTTTATTTTGAAATTGATGGCCATGATTTGGTCTAATCAAGGAGATTTTGATTGCTACGTCTTGGACCAATTATATGTAAGCACAGGGATTGCTTAGGTGTGATTTAAGCATAAAAGAAAAAACTAATTAATTAGGCCAAGGATATTTTTGTAAATAAGCCCAAAAATGGGGGGGAGGGGGGTGGTGTTGAGCAAGAATGTCAAGGTTGATCAAAAAATTTTGAAATTATATACCATTTTAAAAGGTTCAAATGGTTTGAAAATTAAATGGGTATATCAAAATTTATGCCTATTTGAAGTTCAAGGGTGGTAAATCAGGTGCTTTTGGGGGTTGGTGAGTTGACATTTGACCAAAAATTTGACTTTGGTCAAATTGATAGACTTAAACGACATAAGTTTGATGGTACAATTGTTTTTTATGAATTCAAGCTCTACAAAAAGATATGACTAATCAAAGTGGGCGCCACCCTAGGAGCGAGAAAATAGTCAATTTTGATCAAAAAATTTTATTGAACTAAACTGTTCCAAAAGGTGTATTTTGAAGTTTAAAACAACTTTTGTTGAAGATTAGAGTCAATTTGAAGTCCTATTGATAGAATTTTGTACAAATTATCACTTTATTTCTCCTGAATTTTGTTCTCTCTCTTTTGATTATCATTCGCTCAAAAGGTGTATAAATTGAGTCAAAATTGAGCACCCAATGAATCATTTGAATTATTTTGAAGAGATGGACACAATGGTAAGTCCATTTTCAAAAATAATGATCCGTTGAATAACTTTTACGTAATATCATCTTTATGCATAGCAAGCTAATTAGTAAAAAGCTTCTACATAAAAATTGTTTCAACTGATCATCAGATTGGTTTGCATGGTTCTTATTAGTTATAATTAACATCATGAAATTTTTAGAATGAGTTTTTGAGCCTTACGATCATCTTTAGAAAGAAGCAAATAATCCTAGGATTTAACAAGATTCAGCTAAGTGAATTGTCTAACAGAAGAATCGAAGTTTGGTTCAAAAGTTTAAACCTATTGAATATGATTTATAATATTTTAGTTGAGATCGCACTTATGGAATGAGATCTTGAGTGAAAAGAAATGTGAGTTTTAGTGTTTGGAGTTATTTCTCAATTTAAATTTGAACTTAATTTTGAATTGAGTAATCCATTTAAGTTTAGATTTCTTAAAGCCATTGAGTTATAGGGTTGATTTTGAATTTAAGGGTGATTGCATTTAATCTGGTAAGTCACTACAGGAAAAACTATTAAAACCGACGGAAAAACCAATAGCTTATTTCGTGCAAAGAATTTTAAGTAATTTCTTACGCCATATTTAAGCTACAGATTACTTACGGATCATATCGTAGCTGTATAGTAAAATACTTTTCTAACGATATATAAGTAGTGATCAATAATCAAAACCATCAATTCATTGAAAATTACAAACTTAAAGTTGCAAGTTGTCGAAAAGTCAACACATCCTTCCTTCTATGTTAAAAAAAGGCAATTATTTGACACTAGTTGATGGTTAGATCAGTTAATTATGAATAAGAGAAATAGTCTTAAATATCAAACTGATGCTGAAATTCCTCTTTTCAACCTCCTGCGCACGCTCGAACTCCAGAACCCACCAATAGCCCTTCGATTGCAATTTTACTAGGCTCAAAAGTTTCTTGAGTTCCTATAGTCAAATTGAAGATAATTTCGATCCCAATCTTCTTTCAAATTTCTATTTAATTTGAACTTTTCAGTTTTTCCTTTTTTTTTGTATTGTTTAATTATGTTTTTTTTTTTTGTATTTAATTTGAACTTTTCAGTTTTTCCTTTTTTTTGTATTGTTTAATTATGTTTTTTTCTTTTTTGAGAAATTTAAAATTTTGGTTCGATTTTGTATGTTTTTCATGATGTATCTGATTGTTACATGTTTAGAGCTCATCTCGTAGGTCTTTTCCTATCTAAAACTTAAAATTTAACAGAAATTTACATAAGTAGCAAGAAATTCCTATGGATTTATATATCTCACATCTAAACTTTCATATATACATGCATATTACTTATGCATAAAAAGATGGATTTGACTATTAAAATGTGCAATTAATGCTATTTTTTATGTGATGCGAAAGAATTGAGTGCTTCACATGTAAATATGAAAGTGTTTGTGTTAGATACATAAATACATAAGAGCTTAGTGTTATATGAGTAAATACCCTAAATTTTAATGTGAAATTTGCATACCTAGCACACATATCTTATTTTATAAACTATCTCACACATAAACTTTGATATTTACATACATGAAACTTTGGTTCTTTAAATCTATGCTTGAAAATGTGTATTTCATTTTTTACTATTTTAGAATGATAAATTTATTTGAGTAGCATCCAATTCTTATGGATTTATGTATCTCACAGTAAAAATTTCATATTTACACTTATAACACTTTGTCAATTCATGGAACGGTGGATTTAACTATTAAAAAGTGATAATTGGTGCTATTTGTGATGTGATACGAAAGAATTCAGTGTTATGTGTATAAATATGGAAGTTTTGTTGTGATATAAGAAAATCCATTAGAATTGTGTGCTTTGTAAGTAAACTTCCCACAACCAGTATTGTGATGGAGTCGTCCCTGTAGGCCTCCATCCCAATGTCGACAACTTCACCCCACACCTCAGCTTACACCACCTCTCCTTCTACCATACCAGCACTATCATCAGCTGCAACCACAACTTCATCTACTGCTTTGCCTACTTGGGTGGAGGGTCATGCCGCTGCTGTCGAGCAAGAGTTGTCAGGCAACATGAGCAGCAATTATGAGCTGGAGCATGTAGGACATACACATGTTTTTTTATAAATAGTGACACTAGTGCTTAATATAATAATAATTTTATGTTGTTAGATATAATCCCCCGACACATGTCACTCATGTCATTTAGGTTATTATTCGAAGTAGGTATGATGTTTCATACCTACTCGTGAAGGGAGATCTCAATAAAAATTCAAGATATGTGGTTCAAGGAGTTTGAGTTATATATCAAACACAACATAACAAAGTTATGTATTTATGTTTGTCAATCTAACATTTTTAATTTCATTTTGCAGAACAATTCTCCTAAAGCTCTGAGCATATGACCCACATTCAAAGGAACTTCAAGTGCAAGCTAGGGGAGAGATGGTCTTTGCGTCATGTTCGAATAGGCATGAAAAATTCATCAGTGCCCATGTGGCTCAAGGAGGATGTGTTTGACTTACCGCTCTGGCCCTAGGATTCTCCAAATTATCAGAAGAAGAGTTGACATGCCAAACAAAATTGGTGTTATGACTGTGAAGGCATGGAGGCCTCCAAGCATACTAGTGGGATACTCCCACATATGAAATACGAGCTGATAAAAGTTAATTTTTGTATTAAATTTTATTTTAAATTAAATATATACTAACTATTTTATTACATTGACAGACTATAGAGTTGGGATTAAAGCCCACTATTATCGAGTTGCACACACGCATCCATAAGTGGCAGTCAGACCAAACTTAGGTGAAGAGCAAATCCCAGATGACCGTGTAAGTCACAATATTAATTAGTATACAATTCAAATAATTATTGAAGTTTATTTAGCCTCTATCATTTCTTAACCATTTTTTTTATGGGAAACCTTCCAAATGCTAAAGGAGAGCCAAACCCAGCAGTTAGATGGGTTTACCATTCAATGTCATGATCCGTCTAATTAGGAGCTATAGAGGGGGGTTGTCAAAGGCAAAAAGAAGGGACAAGATTGCATATTGGGATCTCAGGCGTAGGGCCATAATACAGGCGCAATTGGAGCTGTCTGGGAATGTAATGACAGGAACGTGACTTACATTAGAGACCTAACACTCCCATTTTTCTCCTCCTTCCGCTCCTCTCCAACCTGAAACCATTAAGTAGGGAAACTTCAGTCTTTTTTTTTGCATGAATCCTCCATCCTCGATTTACTAATTCTACCTATAGATTTGGTAGAACCAAGATCTAAGGTTGAAATCCCTGGAATCCAAATTTATCAAATTCAAGGCTTTATTTCGTCCAAAATGCATGGTTGATGAGGGTGGATGAAGACAGTTCAGAGTAGAGTGGAGAGTTGAGGATGAGAGGGGACCTAGGCTATCTTCTATATTAAATGGATCATTTGTAATTCAATTTGGATACAAGTTAAGCATAAGCCTAATTTGCAATAGTGTATGTCAAAGTTACTTGTTTTTGGTAAGTAAATATAGAGTGTTGGATGTTAGATGTGATATATTTGTATTTGAATTTTCCTAACTGTATTTTATAATCTTAATGTTATTTTGCAACCTTAAATCTGTGAATATTATAATGAAGATTGTGTCATTTTCATGCCTTACATATGTTTTTGATTCATAATTTGTTTTATCTTCCAAAAGTAAGCCAAAAGTTTGGTTAGCTCATTCGTTGGACCTGTCTTTCACAAAAATTACATAGGAGAAAAAAAAAAATAGTCCATGTCTTGAATTCTTCATGTTAAAATATTCTTTTCTATATAAATTAATATTGATGAATTGATATATATATATATAGAAAAGAATATTTTACTATGAAGAATTCAAGACATACAAACTTTATATATAAATATATATATAGATAGATAG
>NW_018164718.1:2037561-2051438 GCF_001263595.1 Phalaenopsis equestris | reverse complement strand
ATATAGAAAAGAATATTTTACTTTGAAAGTCAAGACATAATATCAATTTGTTTTATTTTATTTTATATATCAATTCATCAATATCATACAAACTTGAGTTTCACATACAACACTTCTGAAACTCAAGTTTGTATGTCTTGAATTCTTCAAAGTAAAATATTCTTTTCTATATAAATTAATATTGATGAATTGATATATATATATATAGAAAAGAATATTTTACTAATTGTGTGTGTGTGTGCATGCGTCTTTGTCTGACTCGTTGGTTGCGGCATTTGGTGTAAGTCTCTCGGGTCAGATGTTCGATCCCTGTGTATGATCGAATTGTACTCCTCGGTCAGACTTTGGGGGCGGGCCTGGGGTGCTCTGTTGGTGGACAACTTCAACATAAATCCCCTCGGTTCTCAATTTGATTCTATCTGACTCAAATTAACACATGTGGGATAGACAAACACATGTTGTCGTCCATTTTTTCTAATATATATATATAAATCAAATTTCTTATGAATTATGAGTTGAAAACGTAAAAATAAGAATGTGATGTAACGCGAATAGATGAAATAAAAAATACAGATAATCGATGATTAACTAGTAAGCAAACTAATCTTCTTTAAGAAAAATAAAATTAAATTAATTATTAATTATTATGTAAAACTAGATTAGCAATAAAATTATGAAATGATTTTTGTAATAAAAATTAGTGCTTTAAACGAAAAAGTAATTTAGAAAATTCATCCATCAAATTCAGTCAAATCTGACAGGTTGAGATTCTTCATTTTTTTATTTTTCTCTACTTAGGTGTTAAGCATTCAAACATTCAAACATGAAATTCAAATTGAATGTTACTCACCATTTATCACATACCTAAAATATAATTTATCATAATAAATAATTGTAAAGGCTGTTATTTTTTATTAATATTTTGAAGATTTCTATATCATATTTATGAAATTTTAAGATGTATTAATTACAATTTTATAAATTGGTAATAAAAAGCACATATTTTAGTAAAATTAATAATACCATAAAGGTAATTAAAAAAGTTCAAAAGGAATATTTAAAATTCTATTATAAATGTTATATTTTTTGTCATATGCTAGCATACAAATTTCAAAAGATGGAGAGACAAACTCATGAGAACTTTTTTAATAAAATAACATCTCAAATCGATAAAATAAAGAGAAAAGTTGTTCTAATGTCATTGTTGAATCCAAATTTGCCGGCATGCGTGTGGATCAGAGTTGTAGGGACTTTGAGGGAGAAAAAGAAAGAGAAAGAGAAGAAAAAAAGAAGTAAAATAGCACGTAAAGATTTGCCTGTAGGAGTGAACTGGTTTCGATATCCCGGGGCTCTTTGAACTCTTTTATATATAAAAAATAATGATTATATTGAGAATGAGAGAGGGTTCTCCCTGCATGAGATCGAAGTCAAGAGTGAAGAGCCCTCTTCATACATCATATGAGCTCTCTATTTATAGGAGAAATAAAGACCAAAGCTAAAATTATATAATTGTCCCTACTTTAATGGGGATGTTACAAATTATTATTATTATTTTTTTATTATTTCACATTATAATTAGAGAGTTTTTGTGCATATTTATAGTTTATTTTTTTATTCAGACCATTAGATTGTCATGAAATTTATTCATTGTAGAGTTTTACGTTTGCTCGCTCTTGTAAGTAAGTCTTTTGTTTGCTCACTTCAGAGGAAATTTTTTTCCCGCCCCAAAAGGGTGTCTTTTATTTGCTCACCCCGGAAGGGAGTCTTTTATTGTTAATGTCTTGTTCGCTCACTCAGAACCGAGTTCCCAGAGTGTCAGTTGAACCTGGGACAATGTTAGAAAAATTTGTGTCATAGCACAAGATAAATTATGAAGTAACACTCTCTTTATTTGTTGGATGAGGTGTCAGCCGCTCAAAATTGACCGAGCAAGTGCATAGGTACAGTCGGTCGGCTTATTTCGAACCTTTGGGAGCCAACCATTAGTTTTGTAATACTCGCCTCCTAGCCAAAGCCTCTATGAATACAACGGAAATAACATTTCCGACTCCAGATCTGTCGTTACATGAACTCCTTAACGCACTCCTCGTTAGAAGTATCTCTGACATGTATTTCTCTTCGTTGGTGCCGCTTCCCTTCTTGTTTGTAGCACGTTTCGCTCTCACAGCACTTTTTAGGGTGTTGAATCCAAATTTGTTCTATGAGACATGCCTAAGGATAAGAGCAATATAGACCCTGCGGGAGAAAAATAAGAGACAAAGAAGGGAAAACAAAATAAAATAACACGCATAAACTTCTTCAGTATAAGAGACCTAAGTTACCTTCGATCTCTTCGATCATGTTACATATAAAAAATAGTGGTTACATTGAGAATGAGAGATAGTACGTGAGAAAAGTCCAAACATGAGAGACCTCTTCATACATGATATGGGCTCCCTATTTATATGTAAACGAGGGATCAAGTCTAAAATTACATGCTTGTCCTTTTTTTAATGGGGGAGTTACATGTTATCATTATTTTTATTATTAATGTCCCACTTTAATAGGCCTTTATGACGTACTTTTATGAGCACTATCTTTTTATCTGGACCGTTAGATTATCTTGACAATCGTACATATCATTTTTAGGTGTACAATCATCTAATAAAAATCACAACAAATACACTTAATTTCCTAGAAGAATAAAGTGTACCATACATGATTCCTGTTTGTCAGCCTCTTTAATAGAATATTAAATTATTAATATATTTTGTTTGTATGAAAATAATTAAAATCTGCCCCCACATTTCGTTAAGATAAATCAAATTGCTTTATAGTATAAAAATTATAATTTTCACTAATTTGCTTTAGTAGACTTTGTGCATTTGCATTTAGTGAGGTGATCACATACAAGTAAATTGAAAAGTTTCAACTTAAAAAAGATATCCCATAATCTAAATTTAAAACATAAATTTAAAAATGATTAATCAAAACTTGTACGGAAATTGTTTTTAAGAAGCTAGAACATAAATTGAAAAATAAAAATTAAAAAATAGTTATTAAAAAAATCTATAAATTCTAGAAAATCCAAAATTTGAATAGTATAAGCTAAGGGCCCGTTTGAGGCAGCTTATTTCGTGCCGTGACGTTTTGAAAACACACCAGACATGCTTGGATAAACTGTGTTTTGGCAGCGTATGCGTTTTTAAAACGCTGAAAACAACGTTTTCACACCGCACTTATCTCGGTTCGGTGACAGCTTTCTGGCTGCAATCTGAATTTTCCACAAAAACAAAAACTTGTAATAGACACTGCAACTAGCTTATCAACAGATAATTCAGTAAGCTGCAGCTGCCCCAAACAGACCCTAAAATTAAAATTGAAAAATTAAATAGCTACCAAGTGCAATTATAAAAATTGGAGTTGTTAATTTTTTTTCTTAATTTACGATACCTCCATAGCATTATAATAATGTAATAAGCTAAGTAATACTATATATGATCAATGAAATTATTTACTTAAAATATATGCATCATGCTATCTCTTAAAGTACCATAACCAAAAGAGAAGTACATATAATAACTTTATTTTGTTGGAGATTAAGAGAAAACATAATAAATCCAAATGAATCATAATCAAAGGAGAAGTACATAAAATGTAATTATTTTATTATTAACTGAAATTTTTAATTGAAAAAAAATAACCCAAAATAATAACAAAAATAGACAGATCAAAGTTTATGAGAGAGTTGTTGTAAGAAAAATTTCATCTTTATTGAATTCATAGATGCCGCCAAACAATAAACACTGATGATTAAAAAAAAACTAATATCCATACAATCAAATTGATTTAATATCTTGTAATGAGATATTTTTTGAAATTTAATAAGATAGATTACATAATTAATTAACTTCCCTAATGATTAATATTACCAAACATCGACATGGCATTAACAAACATCTTACGTTCTTGACAAAGTGTTTGTTTAAGAGTACTTCTTTTAATTGATTTTATTGGGATTAGTGCTGTAATCGAGTCGACTATATCTTGGTATGATTATAAGTTGTTCATGTTTGGCTTGAGCTTGTATCGAACTTTCATATGTTGGTCAAGCTTCTTGTTTACGTTTTTCAATGTTTGAACCTGATTTGTTTATGACAATTGAACGAGTGTTTAAACGAGCAAAAAATTTAATCGAGTATCTAGATTTTTATATAACAATTTAATAAATAATTTAACATCAATATTTCCAATTAACAAAAATGACAAAATAAATCTCTAGAAGGTCTTAAATCCCGTTTCCCCTCCATTTAAAATATGTATATTGTCTAAATAGCAAAAAAGATAACTTTGAAAGCGGAACTGTAGGATTTTAAAATATTGAAGCGCATGAAATGTGGTCCGAGGACGGATGAGAAATATGTCGGTTAATCAGGTAGGGCTTATGAGCTGAGTGAAGATTGGCGACTTAGCAGAGACTAGAGTTTCAAAGATTCTTGCATGTCGCAATCTCATTGTTGCCTTCATTACTTGTAAGCCTTAGCGAATCAGGATTTTATATGTTTCGGGCGAACCAAGAGAGGAGAAACAACAAGAGGCCAGAGGGACAATGAGGTTTGTTGGGTTCTAATTTAATTTTAGGGTGCATTTCATAAATAACACATGAGTTTAATGTAATTTCGCATCTAACTCCTAAAATTTATTAAAATAAATGTATAACTATTAATTAATTTAAAAATATTATTAATATAATAATATATTACTATTAAATATAAAATTAACTAAATTTAGTTAATTAAATTTTATTTAAATAATATATAACATATCATACAAGCTATCATTGAATTAATTGAAGAGGCATAAATTTGAAATTGAAATTGAAAAAAAAAATTAATGTATAAAATATTAATTATTTAATCAATAATATGATTTCTTAATTAATATTTATTTATAAGATATCTTTAGGTTGTAATTATAAAAATCAAATAAAAAACACAAAACAGTATGATTCAAAGTAAATATAATCACAAGGCATCTCTTTGATAGCAGTAAGGTTTCAAAGCTAATTCATGAAAGGAAATAAATATCTCAAAACCTTGTTAGCTCAATAAAAAAACATTTTAATTTTAGATGTGAAATTTTATGCATTTAGATAAATAATGTTTGTTAAATTATATTTATTTTTATTGTCGGTACTTATTTGTGCAATAGATTTAATGTTGTGATGGTGGATAATGAAATATTTATGATATTTGTATTCGTTGTGTGCATATAAAAATCTAATAATTCTTTTATATATATCTTTTGAAATTTGCTATAGATTTATATTTGATGCTAATAAATTCGATGATTTCCAACATTTTTTTGATAGATTATGATGTTAAATAACCTCTCCTGCAAATACAATACGGTTGACTCAAATAATGATGATGAAATATATTCTATAGTTAAAGATGCATCAGCGTGAGCCGGATTGTACCCGGTTATCATCGGCAATGTGTGATGCTAAGTCAGCGCAAGCTATTTGCATTGGGCACTTTGGACACTAATTATATTTTAGACCCTACTTTTGGTATGGACCATATGTTTTATATAAGGTCTGTTTGAGGCAGCTGCAGTTTATAGCATATCAGTTGCAGCTTAGCTGTCCCAGGAAACTGCTGCAGAGAAGTTGTTGCAAGGAAGCTGACTAACTGTTTGTTTCAGCTATGTGAAAACAGTTGTGTGTCAGCTGTTTCTGAACAATTGACCATTCTGCCCATATTTAGTAAGCAGCTGCAGTTTATAGCATATCAGTTGCAGCTTAGTTGTCCCAGGAAACTGCTGCAGAGAAGTTGTTGCGAGGAAGCTGGCTAGCTGTTTGTTTCAGCTATGTGAAAACAATTGTGTGTCAGCTGTTTTTGGACAATTGACAATTCTGCCCATATTTAGTTTTGATGTTTGTAACAGAACTGTCATAATCATATATTTGGTACTTCAGAAGCAGAAATTTACTTCAAAACAATACAACTGATTAGATACACACCTCACTTAACAGTGACTACTAAAAGTTTAACAAAAAATTCAAAAAGTAATAAAATTACAATTAATACAATGATCATATTGTTTTTAACATGCACGTGGTGTATGTCTTGTGCTATATTATCCTCCAGTGATGCTATTCATTCTCGATCACTGTCAGCAGAAAAACGTACAGGTTACAATTAATATAATGATCATATTGTTTTTAACATGCAGACGGTGTATGTCTTGTGCTATACTATCTTCCAGTGATGATATTCATTCCGATCACCGTCAGCAGTGGAATGAAAGATAGAAGAAAAACGTACAGGTTCATAAACTAATCAAGTTGCTAATTAAAGATAGAAGCTAGGAATGAAGGCTTCCATCTTTGAAATCTATAAATATAATCCCTTAAAAATTAATGAAAAAAAAAATCGAACTTCATCAGCAAGAACTTGTTATGCTAAATGTATTAAAAAAAAAACCATAGAAAGCACAAGCATAGGTTCTCAAGCAACAAACTACAAGAATTAGGAAAATCCACTCAAATCTTGGAACCAAAAATCCTCAAACCGAGACCAGAGTACCAAACAGAAAGATGAACAACCTCAGCACTACCTTCAAGATCCATGGCTGCTATTGATGAACTTATTACCCTTTTTCAACTCATTTCCCTCATATGTATTTGGTTTCTAATGATGGACTCAAGCTCCAATGCCAAGCATGGAGGAAACCAGAGATCGAAGGCATTGTAAACAACAATGATGTACATTCTGATTCATAATCATCTTAAAAAGGGGGAAATGGGAGCGACGAAGGGTAACCAACGAACGGGAATTAAGGCAAGAGCGACGAAGGGTAACCATCGTAATAATCCATCGCTCGAACACGGGTCGCAGGGTTCGATTCACAACCGCACTTAGGAAGCCGTCCCAAACAGACACGATTTGCTACCAACCCCCACACCGTGCTCCTACCGCCGAACCAAACAAACCCATAAATCCGCCGCTAAAATTATTTTGTGTCAGATTGTTGCCACATTAGCATCAAATTTGCCTACACTAATTTACATAAATTCTATATCATGCATTGCTTCTTTAAATTCAATTCACTTCATACTAGTAGTAGTGCTAATATAACTCATTATTTTAGAAATAATTTTCTTAACATCAACACTAACTTTCCTTGGTAGTTATAATCTATAGTAAAACAAAAAAACAATGGCTCATTCCCTCACATCACTTCGAGGAAATCTCGGGTGAAGAAGATCAATAACTCAAATAAATTTGATCTTTTCAAGCTAAAGCTTAGTCTAATTCTCAAAGTATGAAAGACAACTTTATCAAATTCTTAATCAAATTAAAATTTATCAAACAGCCCTATTGGGCAACAATTTCAGAGAAGCATGGCACAAAATATACAATAAATTTTGACATGTAATCACAAATTTCCATTATTCCACTCGAATCTCAAAATAAAGCACATCTCAAAACAAAGTTTAAGTATGCAACGTTCAAATTTTGATAAAAAAATCATTTAGAAGTATGAATTCTGTAAACATATAGTCAAATTAACCGACTTGATGAGAGAAACCCAATGATATAAAAATCGGTCCAATCAGAGTTGAATCAAGCCGAAATTAAGTCATTTAATCACTTTTGAAAGCTTTTTCGGGCATAAGTGGAAAGTCAAACAAAATCCTTAATATGACGTGATTATAGCGTCTCGACAAGACGAATGATCCCAAGATCGCTCAATTTTGACATCACTGAGACAAACAAATGTGCATCAAACTCCATTCGACTGTCTGGGCCGTCCGATCAAGGGTGGTTTGGATTCCTTCCTTATTTGCAATTTAGTCTTTATAAATAGAACCCTAAAAACTTTAATTGTTATTTACAAATCTCGGACCCTCTTTCATCCATCTATCAAATTCTCACTCAAATATTAAAATTAATGATAAAGTCTCAACTCATATTTTTTATCTTTATCAAATGCTCAGATTGTGGAATGCATAAATTCATCGGTCGGGTAGTTGAAAATAACATCCAGATGCTAAATTTTATAAATAGCGATGTTTCTTGGGCTATTTATGTAATTATCCCTAAATATAAATATTTCTCTTAGTAGTTCTTTGTTAATTTAGTCAGTACCTTTAAAATAAACTTCAATTTTTATATATATGCCCCACAATTCTTAACCTTTTGCATATCAAACAACTAAATTTTAATTTTTTACATAAATGTCGCCTTACCTATGCATGCAACAATGTACCTCACTCTTTACAAATTTTAATAGTGATATTTCTGTTATGACAACAAAGTTCTCGATCATATAAATATAAAAGTTAGATTTATAGACATTCGCGCCGGAGACTCTAAATATAATTTTAAACTTTACACATACTTTAATTAGGTAGAAGAATCTAATTAATGCAAATAAAGGGCTAAGATTATAATAATTACTTTTTTATATGCAATATGCACTTTGGGCCACTAATGAGAATTTCACCTTGTTTCAAACTTATGTTCATTTTCCTGAATGCTTCTTCGTAAATTATCCTTTTCTCCATAAATTATTATTCATGGATGAAACTATTCTTTAAGCCATTAAACTCCTGAATGTTTCAATATTGTAATATTTATTTCTCGCTTTTTTTGTTATATGGAGCGAAAATGGCGGCCATTATTTTATTTCATATGTCATAAATTTCGTGGAAAACAATGCTAAAGCCAACGATGATGGATGATTATGGGCCTGTTTGGGACAGTTTATAATTGTGAGGCCGTTTTTGAAACCGCCGCGCTACCGTTTGAATCACGCATTTTGTCCGTTTATTAGAAAACACGGCTCCATTTTTACACTAAACGCAGGTTGCGGACCGCGTTACAGGATAAACTGCTTATCATGAAACGCAGAGGTTGCCCCAAACACACCCTATATTAAGGAGAAATATATGAATAATATTCATTTAAATTTTCTCATGCTTGATGCTGCACTATTTCGCAATGCTGAACAATGTCAGGTAACTTGGAATGTATTTGTAGGAGAACTCATTATAACTTCAAACATGAGCAATCTTGAATGATCATTTTTTTCTTGAAAGGTAACGTAGAAGTGGAGTCATTTCTTGGTTTAGTGAAAATGAGAGCTTCATTATTAACATTGTTTCTTTGTTCATGCACCTCACCAGCTAGGACTAGGTTTAGAACTAAACTCTCACCTCGAGTGTTCATAGTCTATTTAGAAGTACATTAGGTTGTTGACCATTTACCCAGTATAATTTGTGCTAATTTTCATTGATGGATAACTGTGGTGGTGAGTGTGTGGTGATTATGGTGTTCTTGTGGAGCAAAGTTTATGGTAATAAGAGGAATGTTTATTGATTCATTACAAATTGATCATTTAATTTATACATCAAATTGATTACTCCGTTCTATTTGAATGTAATTATAAGTTTAATAGTGAAAATGGTAATTTGTATTTCTTGGTTTCATAATTGTATACAAAAGATTGATATTTATGCAAGAAGTCTAGGACTAGTATAGGAAAGAGAAGTAAATTAAGGGCTAAAAATCTACCTATTTACTGCCAAATCTTTTGCCTATAGAATCAAGACTATTAACATCATATCAAGGCTACTAATGCCATTGATTTCTTTCCTGTAGAATCAAGGATATTAATGTCATTGATTCCTTTTCTGTAATCACATTAACACCCCCCTCAAGCTCATGATGGTATAGTGGATGTCATCTTGAGTTTGCTCAGTGGATCTTGAAAACACGTGGGAGGATGAGTTTTGGTGAAGATATCATCTGTTTGGTTAGCATAGGAGACAGGAATTAAAGGTATGGTGCCCTGAGTAACGTGATGATGAATAAAGTGACAATCAATTTCAATGTGTTTAGTACGCTCATGAAAACGTCATTATGAGAGATCTGTATAGTACTTCTATTATCACAATGAAGCTAGTAGCAAAAAATTGTTGGACGCCCATATTAGATAACAACCAGCGTAGCCAAAGTCTGTGCTGGAATGAGCAACGACTGTTTGCTTTTTGCTATGCCAAGAGATAAGAGAATCTCCTAAGAAGAAGCAATAACCAGTGGTAGAATGACGATTTGTTGGATCACCAACCCAATCAACATCAGAGTTGATGGATAACACCAAAGTGGAGCAAGTAGAAAAATGTAGACAATGAAAAAGAGTGTCTTTAATATATCGATGTATCTGAAGAACTGCAGAAAAATGTGATGAGTGAGAGGAATACATGAACAGACTGACTAAGTGAACAACATATGAGATATCAGGTAGAGTAACAATGAGATAAACAAGACTTCCCACAAGTTGTCGAATAGAGTGGGATCATCATGAGAAGTGACATCGAGAGGAGCAAGTTTGCAATTGAGTTCTAAGGGGGCTAGCGAAAAACCTAGTCTCCTTGATGAGTTGATGTGAGTTGCGGCTTTTCTAAGTTGAAGTGAATTGACAAAAGTCATTGAAATGCCAATTTTGTAATCTCTTTGAATATGCTCAAAATATTTCTCTTTCCTTCTTGTGCTTGAAATGATCTTACATTCCACTGAACCATATGCATTTTTGTGTGTGTGTGTGTGTGAATAAACACCCAATCATCATCATTATTACCAACCCAATTTTTCTTTTGAAATTATAATTATGCAACATACATATTCTTACAGTTCTTAGAGCCATCTTGAAGTATATTGATAGGTTTCTTATATAAGAATGGTCTGTCATCAAGGAAAACATTTCTTGATAGCCAGGAACAATACTTGCATATTTATCTAAAATTATTCATAATGTTTATATTGATATCACTTTTAAGATAAAATAGTTAAAAATATATTTTTTACGATTCAAATGAATGATAACTATGACTCGTGGAATTCAAACTGACGATAATAGAACAAAGGGGGTAATTATGGATATAAACATTGGTATTTACAAAATTGATGATAATAGCGACAACTACTATTTTTGGTGGGGTACAGTGGTCTAGCAACAATGGTTGTGATTTAACAGTGGTGACCAATTGATAGGGTTTGGAGGCAATGGTGGGCAGATGACAATGTTCTCGAGGCAACAATGTCGGGAGATGGTGAACTAGCAATGGAAGTAGTTTCAAATGTAGTGCCTTTGGCTAGCGACTGTGGTGGCAATCAGACTACAAAAGTTTGATAATAGTAGTTGCCAAACGAAAAAGACAATTGTGGTTGGGTGATAATGGTTTGATTAGGTACCAGTGGCAATGGTGAAGGTGTCCGCGTGATAGTAGTCTAGTGATAGTAGTAGTTAGAAAGTGGTGGCAGTGGGGGACAAGAGACGACGGTCCAACGACAACAATATTAGTGGTGGAGACCATTGAGCAACGGTGGTTTGAAAATGATGATAATGACAATGGAGACGGTCAAGCAAAGGTGGTCAATCAATGGTAGTGGTCAGGCAACGGTGACAAAAGTGGTCGGGTGATGGTGGTCTAGTGGTAGCATCAATGGTCGCAGTTGGACAATAACGGTTAAATGATAATGGGTGCAACATAACAACAATCGTCCACGTTAATGACCGACATCAATTATATCTTAACTACAACAATTTAGCTAAGATGGATTCCTGGAATCCTCAAGATCTTGGATTTTAATCATTCATTTCATCCAAGTTTAGTTCCTCCTTCATTAATAGAGTGGGGGTTGATTTATAAATTTTGTGGGTGAGTTCTTCTACAAATACTGTTTGAATCTAGACCACTCCATCAGATAACCTAGAGTAATTCCTTTGATTGGATGATATTTAATGAGCAATTGGTTGACTTAATGATGTCAGAATCAAGTAATCTTGAGCTTATTGGATCTATTTCGTCTAGATGCTCAATTTGGTCATAAGTTTGCTAGATTAAGAAACTTTGTTCCCCCAAACTATATTCCAAAACTTCTTATTATACTTTAAGTACATCATCCAGGCCTACTTGTACTTAGATAGGATCTTTTTATATGTCATCCAATACATCTTACTAGGACACTTCATTCAAATTAGAGTGTAGATAATTTTTTAATTCAACATTTAAAGTTTTTAATCTTAACTTGCATCGAGATTTATGTTTAATGAATATTTTTTTAAACTTATTAGTTACCCTAGATTTTTAAATGTCGATACGAAGGGCGTTTAAAATATATATCCAATTTTTAAAAAATTATGTGACATAAAAATAACAATCTTTAAAAATCATGATGTGTAATTGCTCCTCGAACGTTAGTGTGGATCCTTCTTGGAGTAACGAGCCAAACAAATCTTAATAATAGTCATTTGAAAGTATCAGCTAAGAAGGTTGGAAAATGGTTCTAGAGACCCGAAGAAGCTTGTTCATCTGTAGCATCTCCACTAGTGTTTTCGTCAGACCATTGCGCTCGACCAACACAACCACCATACCATTGTTGCTTGCCTGTTGCTAGCACATTCCCCCACCATTACCATTGTGAAAACATCAATGCCCTACAACCACCATTGTATTCAAAATGCTGTCGCATAGTTGCTTATTCTCCATAATTTTCATTGCCTAGACACTGCCATTTTTGTCATTGTTGGATCACCATCGCTTAGACTTCATCGTCGCCATTGCCAACCACCACTATAGCAGATGACCATTGCCTAACCATCACTATAGCTAGACGACCATTGCCTTGTTACCTCAACGATTGTCACTGGTTCCACTGTCAACCACAATCGCTTGGCCACCGCTGTCAATAACATTTGACAACTACCTTTATCAGACCACCATACCTAGTAGCCATTTTCGTCACTGAAATGCTATCGCCTGACCATAGTTGTATCATTCTCAGACCAGTGTCACTCAACTGCCACCATCACCATCGCCCAACCACTACTGTCACCAAAACACCATTAACTAGCCATTTTCATTGTCATTGAAATATTGTATCCTGGAAGCTGTCATCACCATTGTTTTTATCCTAGCGTCGTGGTTGCAGTACACCAACATTGTTTAACTAACATCACCATTTTACTAATCACTTCCATACCACCATTATCTAGCTTACACCATCACCATCATCACTCTTGCTTGATCACTATGGTCTGACCACTATCGTGACTAAACCACTATCGCCCAATCAAAATTATCGTCATTGTCGTCAGACCGCCACCGTTTTCATTAAACCACCTTCATCATCATCAAACCACTGCCGCTGTGATGCCTCTATCACTGGACCATTATCGTTGGATCACTATCATCTAGCCAAAATGGCCACCTCTATGGTACATCACCGTTTGTGGATCGTTATTGCACAGTTCGTGCCTCCAGATTCCATCCAAAGTCACTTGGAAAATAACGCTACCACTATTGCCACATCACCATTTCTAGGTTTTTTTTGCCTCCAAACTTGCTTCATATGACTGTTATGCCTCTATACCATTGTCACCCAATCGATGCCACTAGTCCACACTCTTTTGTCACCGGACCACTGTTTCCCCACCGACAAAGCAGTGAATGGTGTTGACGCTGTATTACATTTGTTGTTGTCAGATCACAGTCTTGTGACCCCAATTATTGTCCAACCAACATCGTCAATTCACCATCGAATCACAACCACATGGTTGACATCACTACCACAGGTATCGCAGTTATTATTAGATCGATGTCGCTTGGCTAACGTCATTGGCACCATTAAACCTTCGTTGTTCAATTGCCATCGTTGAAACATCGTCACCTGGTTATTGCTACAAGTCTCGTCAGACCACTATTTCTAGTCGCTACATCCATCGCTGATATTAAAGTCATATCTCCATCAAACAACCTTTGTTGTCGATCTTTCATTGCCATGTTTGGGTCGATCTCACCTCCCTTCTATATATACATATATATA
>NW_018164718.1:2036904-2037521 GCF_001263595.1 Phalaenopsis equestris | reverse complement strand
TATATATATACACAATTCAATTACTTGAACTTCATTTTTACATGCATGTCATTCAAAATTTTTCATTTACTGTTTAACATCTAAACTTTAAATTCTTACAGGCATTTATATATTTAAAATCTTAACATTTTTCATTTTGGAAAATCTTTCGAATTGGAAGGGAAGGTCCACTAGGATTTATAAAATTTTAGATAAAATTTTAAAATATAAGATTAAGGCTTTGTTGTTGTTGTTGTTGTATTTATCCAATTTATTTAAAAATATTTAGCTTATATTTTCATATGAAATATATTTTTATTTATCCAATTTATTTATAAAATATTTAGCTTATATTTTCATATGAAATATATTATAAATTTTTAAAATATAAAATATTTAACACTGTCGTTGCCGGTCCCAAGCCCGGATGAGAAAAGTGGAGGGTTGCGTTAGGTAGTCGACAGCCAGCGTAAAACTTGTCGAAAAAATCATGACATGAATCCTTTTGATCATTGTGTAAGTGCTAGGGCGTCCCCTGGAAGCGACGCGCTGTATAGCCTGAATACAGTGAAAAGTGTGCAAGGGCCGCTACACCGGCGCCCGGGTGTAGTGTTAAATAAGCAAGAGTTCCCACATTA